>NC_086338.1:28804070-29104622 GCF_032445375.1 Bacillus rossius redtenbacheri | reverse complement strand
AAGGAGTGACTGGAAAAAAATCGCTGTTTAATTGACCTCCATGTTGGACTTCACAATCCTCTACATACTCGGCCAAATGCCACCTGCTCATTGGCTACTGACTTGTAAAACATTCAACTAGCATGCCTGCGATTTGATAATTCTTTTGTTGGGGATTTTCCATCGGCTCAGAATCCTTCAGGAAAACTGTGCTCTAATCATAGCAGCAGAGTTTGGATTCCAACATGTCTCGAAATGAATCATCGAATTTTTAACGTTCGCTACTGACAAACATGAGCTAGTGTATAGCGTTTGTACGTCCCAAATCGATAGGCAGAAAGTAACCGGGAAATTTCGTGGAATTCTTCCACGACAAACTGGACTTCTGAAACACGACTCTCCAACGACTGCTGCAGTTTTACCCGGCACTTGTGATACTCCATGGGAGCAGGTATTTTTTCGCGAATAAATCTAATCGCTCATTAGACTGTAAAAATATATGCCCGTGCTAGGGATTGTTCCCTTGTAATTGGCAGTCATCGACAATAGAAGCCATTGCACTATTTGGCATGGCCAGTCATGACAGGTTGGCTTCCCCACTGGATGGCCGCGATTCATATTTCGACACTAGACATGTGCCTGAACGAAACACAACCAATCACAAAGCACGGTCGATGTTATTTCGCACAGCTGGTCTTTTAACCTTTTCCCGGGAAATACATAGCTGGAGACTGGAAAATTTCGTGGATTCTTTTAGCGATACGCTAGCTTCTGCAGTTGGCTCACAACTAACCTGAAGGACTCTGGACGAATAAGAAACGCTCAACCACATCTGTAACGATTTGCGGATTGCTACGTTGGGACGTCTCGCAAGACAGAAGCCAATGAGCGGGACACATTAGCCCCAAGTGGAGTCCGTCCTTGCGATCACTGAACCCACGAATTTTTCCGGTCTCTGTAAGTTGCCTTATCTGGATCCAATGTGCAAACCTGCAATGGAGGATGTTCAGAACCCGATAGCACCGATTGTAAGCTAGTCCAACAGTCAGCAGCCAATGAACAGATATGATCTGTCAGATTGTTGATATTGTTACGATGTTAATAATAGGAGAACCACACACAGTTTTATTGATTATTAATATTTACATTAAAAATAAATAATCTTACTTAAAAAGCCTAATCACCAATTACTCAGACAAAAATAAAATATATTTTTTTCCCAAGTCACTCAGTGTCAATCAAGTTCTAACAGACCGCGCTCCTCTCTGCGCAACTATCGCCGCAGCACTCCTCGCGTAACTCACCGCTTAACTCCGTCACGGGACTCGGTCGCCAAACTCTCGCCACTCACCGTCGCTCCAAAAACAACTCCCGTGGAGGCCGGCGTCCCAGCTTAAGTAGTATGTGGTGCCCTTCTATAACTGACGAGAGTAGCTGTCGCTAGTCGCGTCATCCCGCGCCGACCCAACGCCCGAAGCGTCGAGAATAGCAGCGCTCGTTCACGCGGCGACCCGCAGAATTCCCAAGGCCGCTCAGCGATAGATAACAGCACAGAGGCATGGCGCCGTGCGGGTAGCGGAGGGGGGACAGGGTAGCGACGACCCTTGTAATCCTGCCAGTCATACGTGGTATGCCTTACGTCAGCGGACGGCGCGTGACGTCAGTGGCCGTGCGGGAGCCGAAAGCCAGCTCCGAACCTGGCATCGCGGTCTGGTCTCACGCGTTTTGTAACAATATGAATACGGAAGTCCAGCCTACATGCAACCGAGCCCTCAAACATTTCTAGTCCCGATTCATGGTTAAGGGATGGGAAATTTCGCGGGTTCAGTGAACTCTAGGATAGTCTGCACGATCATCGAAGTACTCGGGAAACTGTCACCTTCTTATTGGCTTAGACATCTCAACTAGACAGCATGTGATTCAATAATTCTTTCTGTCACATATTTCTCAGCACACACAAATGTATAATTATTTACATTTTTAGCCTGTATTCAAATAAATCCGCAAATCACCCAAATGTCTATTGATAATTAAATAATAAAATTATCTGAGCAGTTGAGTGCGTCTGAACTTTTTTATATATATAAAATTTAACCCTATAACAAAGTTTGATATTTTGTATACGGCGTGTTTCGAAAAGAATTTTTTTCCTCAAAAACTTCCGCATTTTATTATTTTTATTTTTAGGCTTTATTTAAGCACATAATTGATTTTCTTGGTTAATTTGTTTATACTTAAGAATAAAGTCTTTAAATATCGTGTCATTTTTACCGCCGTTATAAAACTATGTACAGTTAAAAATTCGCCTAACAAGTTCTTATCGCTTGGGGCTTACGTTACGAAGTTACTCGTTGCGTTGATGTTGAAGGGTTGGTCTGAGAAGGGGGGAAGGGGTTAAGAAGTAAAGCTGCCCTAAGGACGAAGTGCGTTAAGAGCCAGCTACTCTTCACGAGTGCCTCAAGGGGTTGGTTCTTAGCAAAAAAAAAATGGCTCTTCGCTGATCTTCAGTGACGATGACGCTCTAGAAGGGAGAGAGTAAAAGAAATAAAAAAACAAAGGGAGGCACTATTCCGGCGACCGGGAAACTGACATGTAACCCTATTAGAGGCTAGGGGACGCTACTGCGTTGCACTCTCCAGACGTTGTTAATGCAATTAGCTATCCCCCCCTCTTCCCCCCCCCCTTCTCAATCCCGTGGGCTTTCTGACGTGGCAAGATGTCACGAGACGTAACAAAGCCGATAAAGATTGATTCGCGTTGTGCCCCGAATCAGAAGGTAGGGCGGCAAACGAAGTTATAAAGGAAATGATGGAGGATTTCGAGAAAAATACATAGTTTTGAACTAAAGACGTTGTTCTTACAACACGATTTTTACTTGGTTGGCAATTTTTCTTTTTTTTTTAATTAAGGACGGCAACGGAAAACTAAAAAAAAAAAAACCTACATTTTAAATATTACTTCATTAAAACACTATTTTCACCATAAATTGACGAAGACAACTGGTTAAAAAAAAAAAAATATTCAGAGATATTCGTAAACTTTCGGGTGATCAGTTAACTTAATTTGAACATGGTTTTCCAAATAATACTCTGGGAATGCGAACAAAATCTTTACAAAAACTTTGATTCCATAACAAAACATTCTACTTTATTTCACGCTTATATCTACTCTGTTCCCAATAGAACACAGATATATGTAGTCAGTGGCCAGTGTAGTTAATACGAGGATATTATTTCTTGGATTTGCGAAGATGTCTTCGTTTGTTTAAAGTGAATTCTTCGTTGAAAATTCTGCAAATTTACGTTAATTTCAAACAGTTTACTGGGTGTGACCAAGTTACTAGTCGATGATACAAGGGTACAGAGTTAGAAAATATTTTTAGTTAATGGTTAAGATAATCCTTAAAAAATTGCATACTTATATTTTATGGTCGTACTAGTGAAAATCATTTATTTTAATTTTACAAAGGAGCGCAATGTTAGTTTCTTATAGCGATAATTTAAAAGCCTTTTATATCTAAGAGTATATTTTTATGTCATTTGTCTATATATATATATATATATATATATATATATATATATATATATATATGTGTGTGTGTGTGTGTGTGTGTGTGTGTGTGTGTGTGTGTGTGTGTGACAGGATCTCAGTTAGTCGTAAGTTTTGTTGCTAAATATTGATCATTTTGAACTATTTTTCTCCTATCCTTTTTTTTTCGGGCATCAGTATTAAAGTAAACACAAGTTAAGTCCACAATCAGGTTCCGTGAATTGAAGTCGTTTCCCTTTGAAATTTTTAGAGACTTCATTACGAACTTCTGCAATTTTTTTTTTTTTCAGGGGGCAATTCTCCGATAGTACTCTTTTGAGTAATTGTTCGTTATTGGGCATCCAGTTGTATTTTTACACAAAATATTAAACTGAAAAAAAAGGATTATGTGTGTGTGTGTGTGTGTGTGTAATGCCAAGCTGTAAAATTTAAAAATATATTTGATTTTTAAATTATGTATAAAAATTTAGGTACATAACTTGCGGCAGCAATTATTACGTGCAAATTATCCAATTGTATTTTGACTTAAAAATTAAAATAAAGTAATAGTTGAAGGTGTTTATGATTTTAAGCTTTAAAGTTATTAAAATAATTTCATTTTGAAGATATGGATTATAAAACTTTGATATAAATCGATTCGCGATAAGAAACCTTTTACCCAGAAGCAATTATTCCGTTTAAAGTATATAAATGTATTTTAGCGTAAAATATTAAAATTAAGTAAGTAGTTGAATATGTTTGTAATGCGGAACTGTAAATAGTATACTTTGGTATGTTCTGCTGCTGGAGTCGGAGTCAGGATTAGGATGGAGTCGATGACCGACCATTATGATGTCACGGCAGCCATATTGTATGACAACCCTTTACTTTTGACGTTGAACTTTGACCTTGATTTTGACCTTGACCTTTAACTTGATTATGGCCTACACCTTCAACTTTCACCATTACATTAAAATTTGACCTGTCACTATCTTAAATTCCGCCATCTTGAAATCGAACGTCCCGCTCCACGAGGAGGCAATGTGCAAACATCAGGGTTCTGAGTTCGTATCCGATCAGTACGTGGCGCCGATCGCTTTCACCCCTTGCACATCTGTACCAGGCCGCCGACGAAGTCGTTTACTACGGTTTTGCCCTTGCGAAGTGCAAGTGTCGATCCAGCGCGAAGCGGTGCGAGCAGAAAGTGTTCACTTCACAGACTCTGCGCGGGACAGTACAGTTGTTTCCAGTTTTCAAGAGTTTTTCTGCCCATTTGAAACGGAAATTCTGGAGACGCGCGCGGGAAGCTTATGGAAGACTTAATTGCACTCGTGAAGTGAAGTCCAGCGGATTTAAGGAATAAAGGGGGAGGGGAAAACGGTACGATGCTATAAAAGTCTTTAAAAAGCTTCCTTAAAAGAAGTTCTAATAAGTCGTCGTCGCTCCATCCTGTCATTACATACGGACAGCGACGAGGATGTAATGATGATGGTCGATGAAATGGTGGCTCTACAAACCAGCGGAATACTTTGACTGGCTGCAGGGAGTGTCCAGCATAGTTACTCCCAGATTCGTTTTCACTAAGTCTCCGGAGATAATGTCGAAGAACGACGCGTCATCATCATCATTGTGTATGGGGGGGGGGTTAAGAAGCACTTTCCCCCCCCCCCTATTAAAGCGGGGGGTTCGGGGGTCCTCCCCCGGAAAGATTTGGATTTTAAGGTGTAAAATAGTGCTATTTGAGCAGTTTTCGCTACTTAACTTTAAATATTGAAATGGTAAAAATATTAATTTTTTAATAAAAAAATTGTTTCAGTGATGAAGTAATAAATTAATTAAAGATATTTTAATCAATCCAAGTGCCTTGTCCACGTCCACTCAAAATCATAAATCATGCTCGAAGCTCGACAGTACAAAAAAAAAAAAGGAATCAAAATGGTTGGGTTACGGCAGAACTGGCCTATTCCTGGAAACAATTAGCTTTAGCTTGAAGAGTTACCCAGTCACCACCTGCTTATAATTACCGCGCTGGTCAAATACAGTAGGTGTAAGATATTTGAAAGCTTGGGACCCGTCACGGCGTCACAACCTTATAGCTTCTGCTCGCGACAGGGGTAGGGGAAGGGAAGGAGAATCGGTAGGGCTCGCTTACTCTTCCCCTCCAGTGCAGTGGCCGGTGATAGCAGTAAGACACCCAGGCTTTTAGCTAACCTGCTTTCAGATAAGAAAAATAATGGTGGCTTGGGGGGGGGGTTAGAACCCCTAACACCCCCCTCCCCTGGCTACGCCCTTGGTCACCAGGAGCCTCGCGACCGTTCACCGCTCCTGCCAACATGTATCCATTACCAGGAGAAGATAATAGAATATTAAATAATTTGACTTTATTTTGTTGTATCATACTTATGATGTGCGTAGTTAATACTGTAAAGCTATTCAGGGTACTGTTTACAAATAACTTCTACTATTGGAGGTACTGGGACAACACAAAGAAGAATCCGAAATTAGTATTACTGAAAACAATATTTTGTAGTGATACGGTTGTTTTCATGTAAAAGTACAAATTTACAAATATATGTAATTTTACAAAAATATTTATGTTCCAATTACAAAAAAATAAGTATAATAATTAATTCTGAAAGATTTTTTTTTGTTTAAAAAATGTCTTGATATTTACTTAAGTTAAGTTTTCTTGTCGATGTATGTATAGATTAAACCGTCAGAGCAATTCATTACCTTAACCTGAAGGTAACCATCCTCAAATAATAATATAAAATAATATCTCTAACTTAAAATTAAGAATGATTCATTGCATTCTGTTTAGGGAGTTTCTCATTTGTACTGAAATATTTTTTTCTCGCGTGTACTAAATCAGTTACTTGAACAATTGTTACAATATCTTACGGATCTTTAAAACAATATGATTGCAATAAGATAGACTTAAAAAAACTGACTATAAAACAACAGTTTATAAAAAAACAATGTGCCATTTTTGAATACGATTGTTATCTTTTACTATTGCACTATCGAGCATTTTAGTGGGGAAAAAAATGTAATCGAACAAACTATGGGAGTTGCACTTCTCGATATGAATCTCCTGCAGTGGTGTGCGATGTACGGACCCACAGCAGACACTTGATATTTCGTGGGATCGCAGTCTATTTCCGGCTCGCAATAGTCGATTCGGTTGCCCCTTCGTGTTTGCAATATCGATGCTGCCTTGCAGCCAACAATGGCAGTAAAAAATATATCAAATAGAAAGGTGATTTGTCAGTTTTTTTTTTACCCTTTCTCTCTCGGGGGAATCTTTCACTCCCGTATCTATCTCTCTCTCTCTCTATATATATATATATATATATATTTATTTATTTATTTATTTATTTATTTATTTATTATTTTCGTCTGCAATAGCCGTAAGTGAAAACGACCACAAATATTTCTGGCCATGTTCACAGAACTATACCGTGTAATACAGATTATTTTTACTGGGTGTAAAGAAAGTATGGGGGAAATGAATGAGTTCGGTAAGTGGGCCAATGATAACCAACTAGAATCTAGGAATGAAAAAAAATAGAGTATGCAATATTGGTGTCAATGGTATACTGAATATTATACTGAATTTAGCCGTGAAATTAAATTTAAGTAATAATTTAATTTTTCGAGCGAAAATATCGGTAATAAGTGAAATAGAATAATTGAATAATATGTATGTGATTAAATAACTATACAATTAGCATTTATTAGATTAAAAGTAATTTATTAAGTCTAGTAGACACGAGATAAATAAAAGGCAGTGTTTCTTTATATTGTATAAATTTAGTAGAACGATGTAGGTAATTAAAGTGTAGATGTGATTGTAATAGTGACGATGAAAGTGTCAGTTCGTGTTTTGCGTTAATGACTAAATTTAGTTGGGAACTAAATAATGGTTTTGGTGTAATTTATATAACTTATATATGAGTTAGAATATAAATCAAATGATGATTAAATGAACCTAGGAAAGGTGAGTAGTTATTATAGTTTTAAAAAGTTTTAGTGATTTGTTGTAAAGTTTTATTTGCATTTTGTTTGTTGTGTTAAGATGACAGGTAACGTTTGTGTGTATGTTGTGATGTTAGGTAAAATATGTGTTTGGTTTGGTAAATAATATAAATTATTAAGTAAATATAAAAAAGCCAAGTTATCCTATTAATTATTAATTAATAATAATTCTAATTAATAACAAAAAATGCTAAAGTTTTGGTTAGAGTAGATCAGCTAAATATAATTTTGTTCATAAATTAACTTGATTTGGCAGTGTTAATGATGAAGATGAGGACGTCAACTAGGTGGGCGGAAGTATTACGACTAGTATGTTCTTACGATACAAGCGCGGAAATAGGGCGTTTTTGGACGGAGAAGGATCACATGTTTGGTTTTGGACAATACAATAATTGCGGAAATTACATAATGGTACGGAAGGTAATATATATTCGTGATAGTATTCTAAACTACTATAACCAGAACAGAAGTAAGCTTTACGATACCCAAGAAGTTTAACCATAGTTGACAATAATTAGAATTTTATTAAAGTGTTATAGCTATTAAACTAAACCAGGTGGGATTTTAGTATAAAATACGATACTTGTAAGTAATATAACTAAGGTATCGTGTTATATACTAGAATATGTAATATTCCTTACAATACCAGGGACGTTCAAATCCTAGTTTAAATAATAAACAATTAAAATATATAAAATTCATATAAAAATATACTAAGAAGGCGGGATTGTAGTATATAAAATACAATACCGCGTGTAATATGTCTACAGTATAGTGTTCTTCTTGAATAGGTAAAGCTATAATATCAAATACGATACATTGTGAAACATTTTTGTCCAAAACACACATTAGAACGCTCCCTGCCCAAAAAAAAACTCCATATTTCATGGGTTCATTTCCGGAAGGAATGAAGGGTGTTAATGACAAATGCCACCATGTTAATGACGTCATCAAAAGGGTCAGGTATCTTTCGCAAAGAAAACTGAACGCATGTTAGACTGCAATATGGACTGCCTGTGCGAGCGTTTACTTCTTTGTAGTTGGAGAGCGCCTGCAAGAGAAGCAAATGCCTCATTCGATCGAGAATTCAGGACACGTTCGCTTCAACACTGAATGGCTGTGATTGTTGTTCCGACAGCAGTAATCTACCTGAAAGAAACTCAACCAATCACGAAACATAGACGGTTCTAGAATTTTTTAGCACCCAACTTGTCTAGAAAGCTTTTCGCGATAATTCTACTTGACCCTAGTCATGAACAGTGTTATGCTATCGCGATGCATACTAGACAATTCTTTTCGCGTCTTCTGATTTGTATATCTGTTTTGTATTAAAGGTCATGTAAACAATTAAATTACAGTGAAATCATGCATTTAGAGTTACGACAAGTTGCACGCTTGCGATTCCAATAATCTGCCAATTAGATCAGGGTGCTCATATTGATTACCTCTTAAATTCTTTCCGACATAGTGTCGGGTTGTTAAAAACAAAAAAGAAGGCGATGGGCAAATGGTCTGAGAAATGGCTAACCAAACACAATTAATTTAGAAGGAATCAGCAGATTATCATAACAGGCCGGACGACCAAAGTTAAAACCGTAATAAAAAAAACCATACCGCCATACAATTCAGGGAACTTTTGGAAGAAATCCGTCTTTGGTCTGTAGTTCGAGAAAAAAATGGAATTCCAAGATCAGAATTGCTGGCCAGGCATTCGAGTCCGAGACAGACCGAACGCAAGTCCACCGTTGTGAAACTTCCGCGCCACATTTCCCGGTCTCTCAGATTGACGTGATTGTTGCGACTGCTGCAGTTCGTCTTGGTCCTCGATCGAACCGGGGGATCAGAGATGGGAGATGGGAGAAGCAGTCCGAAAGCTGCTCGAGACATCGCTTCTCGGGGATCTAGCCTCCAGACGTCGAGCCGAGCCCCGTTCCGCGGTCGATGAGACCGACGTACGTACAAAACCCGCGGCTGAACGGGCGTCTCCTCCGCCGTCGTCTTCATTAGCGGGACCGCTGCAGCCTTCCTTCCGGTCGCTGTTTCTTACCGCGCGCCTCCACAGTCCGAAAAACAAGGCAGCTCTCGCGCGGGAGGAAGGAGGTGGCTGACGACTCCCCCTCCTGAGGGATGAACGCCTCGCCCAAGACCCGGGATACCTCCTGCTCCAGCAACATGCTTCATTGCGCTAATTTCCCCTCGGCGCCGCTGCCGCAAGATTAATCCCCTCCCGCCCGTGAAGGGGCTGAAAGGAGCTCCTTCGGAAGCCACAAGCTGTCCTCCTCCAACCCTGCTCGGTCTTCTCCCGTCTCCGGGGGATGCTTTCTTGCGTCGGGCTCCCCCGTCAGACGCCATGAATTTTACAACCCCCGCACATCAGATAGCGGATTTATCGGGGAATTCCCCACTCTGGAGTGAAGCTGGGTTACAGTCTCGACCTGGAGGGAACTTGTTCGGTGTGGGTGCATTGTGTGTCGGTTGCATGTCCAGTGCATGCGTATTCACTGCGTGTTCGATGTGTGCATTGCGTGTCCATTGCACGTTCTGTGTGTTATTTTCTTTTGTTGTATGTCCTACCTTTTTTTGAATGTGCATCGACAAGATTGTAGTCAGGGTTTGATTGGCTTCGTGGTTCAGAGATGCCTGGTTAATAAGCCTGACTTTGAACATGAACTGTTTAAAATGCTTGCCGAGTATCTAAGGACAAAAATCTTCTTGGCTACTGACTGGATGTGTCTGGCCACCGACTGTAGATGTCTAGTCAACAACTGGATGTGCCTGGTTAATTGACTGTCATGTATCACTGCCCATAAAACTCATGCAAAGGACTCTCTTTGCCTTCTAAGAAGACTGCACAAGTAATATGCTTGTTTATTGTACTTGTGGAATTCATGTTATCATTTGTATTTTTTTTTCCTGAACCTGTCATTTTTTGGTAATTTTAATTTTGAATTGATCTAGGATCGAAATGCTGATTGATTTAGTTTTGAAGAATTTTAGAATTTTTTCCGAATTCCTATCTTAATAATTAGATATTTTCAAGATGGTGGCCACGACATTCAACAAGATGGCAGACGCTAAAGTAAGAAATGATTACTCCACACTAGCGAGCAAAATTTATATTACAATGATGTCAACGCACTCTGGCAGATGGCGTGTGTACCAAGTGACACTAGCGCTCCTAGTATCAATTACTGTAAACAATATGGTGACAGCACTCTCTAGCAGGTAATGAGCGTTAACTACGTGCTCCTGGTAGCATGTATTGAAAAAATAAATATGATGGCTCTGTCTCGAATAGGTGTTGATATTTATTATTCCTTCAAATTAAAAAAAAAAATACAAGTCAGAATATGTTTGTTATTTCTATATACCTTAATTAATTCTCGGTCTGGTTAATGTCTAGATGGCCGTGCAGTTATAGGCGTATGTTTTCCAATACAGTAGTCAGGGCTGTCATGATTTGAACCACAGTGCTTCCAATGTATTTAGTATAAAAAATAATTTTACTATGTCGATAGGATCACAAAAAACTTAAGCAGGTAATGGAACACCGACCTTATGTGCATGAGACAGAGCAATACTTGTGCTCTCTAGGAACAAATATCAAAATAAAAGATGACAGAATCCAAAATGGCAGCCTCCAGCAGACGACAATATGACGGCTATGTCGTCAGAATCTAAAAAGAAGTTTTTTATATCAGATCCAAGATGGCGGGCATGCTATTAGAATTCAAGAGGACGGCCGAAACGAAAATTGCATCATTCGGGGATTGGGGCGCTAGTTGACAAGATGGTGGAATCCAAGATGGCGACTGAGGCAAAATATCAAGGTTAACGTCAAAGTTTGATGTTAAGATCAAAGTTCAAGGTTAAGGTCATATTTCAAGGTCTAGGTCAACCAAGATGGCCACCGTGACGTGACAATCCAAGATGGCGTTCGGAAACACCAGCACTCCGTCAGAAGGCAGCCGCAAGAGGAACATATATGTAAAACTTAAAATATGTATTTAATTTCAACCTAAAATAATGATTTTTTTTTTTTTTTGTTTTCTTTGCATAAAGAAAGTGATTTTATTATAGACGAGGGCATTTGAAACCAGCAGGAACCTGTTGCACCGTATTTTAAAAAATCAGATATTTTTGTAAATTAGAAAGCTTTGCTTGGAAATTGTGACTGTCATTGTGGGAAGAGAAAGAAACTACGATCGTTGCCCAGCAACAGTCCTATCTTTAGGTTTCAACTTTAGCTAGCATATTTTCCAACTGGACTCTTCCAATATCTTCAAGAAACGTTGGTTACCTAATGGCTAGCAAAAATTACCGTAAATATATAAAGGCTTATCGTATATGTTTGTTTAATACATTTAAAGGAATTTACTTCCTAGAAAAAAATGTAGAAAATTGCCACCAACGATAGGTAGGCTATTTGTTGATATGTATGTTAACAAAACATCACTGCAGGGACAGGAATTATTTTGCAAATTAATTTCGTGATATGTTAAAATTCAAATAATTATACTTTCATACTACTTCTGGCATTGGTTGACTGTTGATCTGGAGTACTGTGTGCCAAGTGTTTCTCAGTCTACTTAGTCTGTGCGACTTCAAACTCATGGTACATGCTCCCAAATGGGCGGAATCCAATGATACAATGATGGATCCTTTACATGGCAGGTGGAGGTGCAAGTACCCATCACCTACTATGGACCCCGAGGGCCTGGAATGATGCGCTATTCAAACGCGGCATGGTACTAATGACTGGACGGCTACCCAGAGAGGTTGAGGAGAGTCCATCTCAACATGCAACGCCATCAAACAGCCAGTACTGTGGGCCAGATTGTTCCGACCTTACGGCCGGTATTCTCACGGTCCCCTCCCACATGTGCACCCTATAAGGGTGGTGGGGGAGAGAAATTTCCAGTTCGTTTTATTTACATTCCAGAGCATAATTTAAACAGAACTGTTAGGGATCACTCCCTGTTGTTTGATCGGGAAGGTATTGGTGCTTCGGCAATGACCACCAACCCAGCATAGTCACCGCCTCAGCCCCTTTACCTCACTCAGCTACCAGACAGTTGGCTGCGTCCTGAGCACTAAGACTTTATCAGCACTGCTGGCGCCTTACCCGATCTCCCACATCACATTGGGATCCCAAAACACCCAATGAACCCGTGGTCCAGTGGAGGTCCTACCCAACCTCTGCTAGCTGTCCAGGCTAGTACCGTAGCTGTGTCGCCGAGTACTGTGGCCCACTGTTTTCCGGCCCGAAGGCCGGCACACCCGCCACCTCCCCTCCTGTGTCAGCGCCCTTTTAGGGTAGAATAGGAGTCGACTTACAGATCTTATTAATCCAGAGCCAAACATCTGAACTAGACATGGAAAACAGGTCCCCTCCGCTCTGTCCGACTAGCGGACCGCCAACTGCCTACGCAAGTCAGTGGACAGAGTTTCACAGGAAGTTAGCTCAGCAGGCCGAGACCCCACCAGTACGTACTGACTTTGGAAACTGGTGACCACCGAGGTCTGCCACCAGACACAGGCTTCAACCCACTAACTTGCCAATCCGGGTAGGAAAACCAGAATGTACTGTGGGCCATATTTCCACAAGATCTATGAACTGTGCGCACCGGGGCCCCGTACCTGCTCCCTAATGGACTGAATCGGAGGGAAACCCCGTGGTGGATCTTTTACATGGCAGGTGTGAGCTTACACCCATCCTTACCATGGGTCCCACGGGACCTGGAATATTTACGTTGTTCGGACGCGGCACATGCACTGTGGGCCAATTGGAGACTCTCAGAAGCGTGCAGCCAATGAGCAGGTAGTTGACCTAGAAGTGACTGGGCCCGCGGGTTGTCCCGGGCGCGGGGCTGCAACAGCCGGGGAGACGCTTCCCCCCTCCCTTCCCCCGGCCAGGCCGAGCCAAAGTGCCTCCTCCGCGACCGGCGCGGGAAAAGAACCCGATTAAACTGCGCGCGCACGCCGGCCGAGATCCGCGCGATAGGTCACGAACGCAATCATCGACGCTCCGCGCCGGGCCGACCCCGTTCGACGCCGCCCGCCACATCCGGAGCCTTAGGAGACGAGCCTTAAGCCCTGGGGGATCATAGCCACGGCCACGACCCGAACCATCACCAAGTTTACCTTAAGAAAAAATTTAGGTTAGGTTGGGTCAGTGTGATAAATAATTTATTGTTCCAAGAGGGGAGGTTAGGATATCGTAACTGAAATTAATGTTTCGTTATGTTAGCTGTATTTAAAACCATTCGGAGTACCCACGTTTCGCTACGGCAGTCTGCAGGTTGAGTACAATCTACTGCTCGTTATATGTATATGCCCCTCCTCGAGTGTGCGCCACTGTCGTTGCAAAAGCCGTTGCCATGGCTACGCAGAAGGCACCAACAATGCAAAAGCCCGTAGCAATGGAAAATATCATCAATGAAATGGCGAAATTTCATCGAATCTTGCTATTCTTGTGTGGTATATTGCATCTCCACCCGCCTGGTATCCAGTGCAAGGGCCACTCAGGACTGAACCCCCTTTAATATGGATGAACATGGAATGGGAGCTCACCTTATATATGTTGCTCTTGATTGGGAAAATGTTACATGTACTATATGATATGTATATGCTGCATGTACATGCTCCCTTTATCGTAATGTGATAAAATATACACCAGTTTATACGTCTAGTCATAAGCTTTTAAACACAATACGTTTCATCGAAGACGGTTCATTGGTTTTTGCGTGATGCTTGAACGAACAGACAAACAAGATGGACACATTTCTGTGGTTTCATTGCTATATCTACGGCTCCCATCATTGTAGCGAGATAAATTTATATACAAGTTTTTAAGCTTTTAAAGACAAAGCGATTTATCATAATCGGTACAAGTAGTTTTTGCGTCAACCTCGAACAAACCAACCAACAAACCAACTACATTTTTTATTATAGTGTAGATAATATGAACATAAAATAAATAAATCCTAAAAATATGGTGTTTTTTTTTTTTTTTTCCCCACGAGCGATCGTCAAACGTTGAACAACTTCGGAACTGTTCGGGTGTGGCTTGCATCCCTGTGAACTGTAGACTTCCCGCCAAGCCCGGGTTTACACTAACCCCCAATCAGTACCCGAAACAAACCGTAGTTGGCCGTTACGCTCGTGCAACTTAGCGTGCGTGACTAAAACGTTATAGTCGTTAGAGATGTACCACAGTCGCCACTGTTTTGTCACAAGAAGACTGCTGAGTTCGTCTATGCTGTCGTGATTGTGTTGTCCACAATACCTGTTCATTATCATCGTTGGTGACGTCTGTTCGTTAGGTTCTCCGGGGTTGTTGCAACAGCTGATTTAGGTTTGTTCTCTCTGGATTTTTATTTTGCATTCTTGAAGTTTTTCCATGACAAACAGTGCAAAACTTCAATAGCTTATGTGCCCAAAATTTATATTAAATCGAAGTCCACAATTTCAAGAATTACTAAAATAATACAAACGCATTGGTGTATATTTACATATTACAGATCCACAGAGATGTGCACCTGTGACGAGATGGCTACTGTTCGTCCACTCATCGACTTTGATCGGTGACAAAAGGAGAAACTGAAATTCGATCAACCAGTCTCTAAAAAAATGTTTCAGCGAATGCGCATTAGACTTAATTATGTTAAATATTTAACAACGGTACGTGCGTACTTCATAGAATTTTCATTCAATTACAAAAAATTTGCCCCCAATATACCTTAAGATAGATAAATTTTAAAAAACCACCATTTAGCTAGATTTAATACATTTTTACGGTTTCACGGTTACTTTAAATTTCACTGAACTAACCCAACTGCCATTTAATTTCAGTATCTAAAAACAAACCATGGCTATATGAGAATACTTAGGTATTCGTCCATAGCACACACATCCCTACTTGTCATAGGAAATTCAGCTATAATGTAAAGGACACATATTTAAGGGATGGATCGTATCCGAATACTTCTACTGCAGATGGTCGTACAAATGTGCACGCATGCATTTTTAGTCTTGATATCTACGAAGATTCTACAAAACGTAAATATCAACAACCAATTTAAAAATTTTGACGTGGTGTATATGTTATAAATGTTAGATATCAAAATTATATATATATAAAATAGGTACCAATATACAGAGTGGGGCACAAAGGTGTGTATGGGTTTTGAAAGGCTATTAAAAAAAATGCGGAGCAACTAACAGAAATGAGGCTCATTTTACTGGAATCAGTACACATACCCATTATTTTAATAAAGTTCTGAAGATCACATGAAGAAGATGGTGGCCATTAGCAGCAATGAATTGATGATATCGATTTTGGAACTCTTCGTACGCATTGCGGCATATTTTACACACCTTTTAAACTTTTGACGGCGCTACAGCTCACAAGGCTCAAGTTTCAATGGCTACACTTAGACAAGTGTTCCCTGCGCGCCTCGTGCCTCTGAGGTCACGTGGGATGCCCCGCGCTAAAAGGATTGGAGCGTTTGTGACTTCTTCCTGCGGGGCTGCTGCAAGGAGGAGGTCTTCATACATCGTCCTCACACCTTGGAAGAACTGGAGTTGCGAATACGGGAAGAAAACACCGCGGTACCCCTTGAAATGTGCCGAAAAGCTGTCCAAGAGTTCCGACATCGCCTTCATGAATGCATCGCTGCTGATGGTAACCATCTTCCTGATGTGATCTTCAGAACTTTATATAAAAATAGCAATGTATACCGATTACAATATAAAAAATCTAATTTCAGTAAGTGGCTCCTTTTTTTTAATAACTCTTCAAAACCCATACTCACATTTTGCCCCATTCTGTATCAAAACTACTTGTGCACTTATAAGTATTTCGCGAATACATTTCGTGTCTAGGTACATCGCAAAACACCGTAGTTTTTTTCTTGTAGTTATTGTCTGTGGTCGGCGAGAGGTTTTTTCCGGCACTCGACGGGGCCAATGGGAATGTGGATACCGTACTGCTGCACGCACACGATTCGCCATTACTCTAAGAAAAATGCTACAGTGTTTTGTAAGACATACCGTGACACGAAATGTATTCGCTTATAAGTACTACTTATAAGTAGGAACCGGAAAAATTCGTGGGTTCAATGACCTGCAGGATGAACTCCATATTTCTACGTACACTCGGTCAAATGTCACCCACTCATTGGCTGCTGTCTTGTGAGACGTCCCACCGTAGCAGCCTGTGATTCGATACAGCTTTGGTTGGGTGTTTCTCATTGGCCCAGAGTCATCCAGGTGAGTTGTGAGCCAATAGCAGAGACAGCACTGAGGTATAACTACTTGTATTTTAGCCTATCGCGAAATGAATTAGCGAATTTTTCCGGTCTCTACTTTTTCTTTGTCTCTATTTGAGTTGTTGAACTCAAATCTGTGTGTTTCCGACGACTCTTGTGCCGGGTTGACGTGGGAACAAGTGCGTATGAGAGGACGCACGGACGGAGACGTCAACCTCGTCATTCCCACGCCGCGCACGTCCCTCGCCGCGACATCAATCCCCGTCTCGACCCCCGCGGGGAATCGCCTCGCTAACCGCTCCGCCAGCGCGCGCCGGCTGTGTCCTTCCTTGGGAGAGGCGCCACTCCCATAGTAATGATCGTTCGCTTCAATTTGTAAACAAAACCCTTTCGATCATGCCATTTCTTTGCAACTTGACCAACGAAAACAATTACAACCAAATACAACCTGAGGAAGGTTCAGCGCGTGATAGTTGGCATCTTTGTTAACAAGCTTGGTGCATCAATTCTATTTATTTTACGACAACCACAGAACGACATTAGGACGACAGGCCAACGTGCTCTAATTTTCGTTTTCGGTAATATGCCACGCAGTATCTAGTTTTAAATGACATTTTAAAAATATACGATTTTACTTTCAAATCCCATTATTACCACGAGACAATACAAAGATGGCCGTATGATAGCTCGAAGCTCGACCACAGAACAGAGAATCAAATCCAACATAATTATAAAAATGGCATCACAAGAAACTGTTTATAATTAGAAAAGAAGTAATTTCTAGTACTGTAACAGAAACTTAGATTAACACAAATAAATAACAACTGGGCATGTAATAAACTAAAGAGATCAAAACTTGTAATCTATTTTTCCCGATGTTGGTGAAACATGGTATGATCCAATTTTTAAGGATTCAGTTCGTCCTATCTACTGTCACCCCCGTGCTTTCAGTCCTCGCTGTGTTCCGAGTCTGGACGCCACGCGGGAAACAGAGGAAAACACACATCCCCTTTTCCCCCTCTAGAAGAAAAAACCCTGGCTCGTTTTGAAAATACGCTGCGTTGCTGTGGTCAGAGCGAATGTTCGGGTTTGAAGTGCACTTGAACCGCAGTCCTAGAGGAACGTTCCTGCAGCGTTCAAGTGAGAACCAGAGTAGAAATTTGCACAGACATGTCTACTGGCTTCTGCCTGCACTGTATAATACACGACCCACGATTCCTCTAGCAATTTCAACACGGATGAATTAGCAGAGGATGGCCAAATCTGCATGGTTGCATGGAAGACTTGTGAGCGCCATTTTTTTTATCGGTCCATGGCCTGCGTCATGTGTGTAAGATGCGCAACACATGGGCTGAATTTTAAATATTTTCACTGTGTAAACAGTTATAACCGACTATAGTTTATGGACGGAGATTCTTACTCATACTGAACCAACATAAGACGTGGTAAAGCGCCATTTCCACAAATTTTCGGGCGTTACAATAGGGAAATGGCGAGGTAGAGAATAGAGTGTCTTTAAATACGTCACAGTTTGCCGAAACTCGCTGGGAATAATGCAGAAAAAGTTACATCTCGGAATGAGTATTGCCCAACCAATGTTTTAACCACGCGTCAGCAAGAAATTTGCATTGTGTGTCATTACAACAACAAAATATTTTTTGCTACTACGGCAAGAGAGTGATTTCTTGTGGACAATGCACACAAACAAACCAAACTTCTAAGAAAGATCGTGCATGTGAAGATTCCTTACCGGAATAGCACAATTGGCAGGGAGTCCCAGGAAGAAGTTCTCGAGGTAAAAGTCGCCGATCACTATGTAACGAGTTAGTCGTAAGTCCCTCCGTTTCGATTAACTTTCTATAGGAGGGATTTCTTATGGTTTATACTTAGGTTACGGTTAATTACCAAGTTAGTAAAGGTTTTAAAACCCCCTCAAAGTTGTCTCTCATAATTTATGATAGTCTGTTTAAAAAATAGTTCATTGCTTTTAAAGTAGCAACCAAGTAAAATTAAACTGCATAGTTTAGAATCTATTTTATTTAAAATAATTTTGTAATTTAAAAAAAAGTTGTATTATTTTTAAGAAAGCCCTTGGGGGGGGGGGGGGGGGTTAAATCAGAAAGAGCTTTTACTCGCTGTGTAAAAGCTTTATTGTGTAAAAAAAATTGGTTGTCTGTAAAGTCTGTTTACGGACGATAGTTTAACGTGACAACGTCATAACAAAACATTGATGAAATGATTGATCCAGAAGAAAAGGAAATATATTCGGCCTGAGACTGAGCCGTAATAGGTTTTTGCAACCAAACCATTTAGGCATTAAAAATATTATATTCTTTGAGGAAGAATTTTTTTTTTTTTAATTTTTTCTATCTTTTGTATGGTAAAATCTACCTCTGCATACTTTTATGAATAAAATTGAATAATTTTTATTGAATTATCACTATTTTGTATGGATGCAAAGGAGTGAAATGAAATGTACAATTTAATTAATAAATTTACTTTTATTTGCATTCATTATTTAAATATATTTATTACTTTTGAAATGTTACGTGCGCCGTATTTATTTTTACAAGTACAAAAAAAAATTCGCACCTGCCGGGATTCGAAACGACAACCTTACAATTAGCAGATAGCGCCGCTAATCGCTCAGCCACGAGGCCATATTTGATAATTTATAGTTTCAGATGTCATATCTTTAATTATAAAAATTTTGTTCACGGTAGGGGAATAATATCATTTCATTTTTATAACAAATATGCATCCCAAATACACCAAACTTATTTATAATGTGTTACAATATTTTTTAAAACATTGTGCAAATAATCCCGGTTGTAATTTGCATTATTATGTGTAAATGTAAAACACCATTGTTGGTTCAAAACGTATTTGAATATTCAACATTACTTTTAAATAACTGTACCGATTGTGCTGAAAATCGGTGGACAATCGTTAAATTACATAATATTAATAATTCAAACGACGAAAATATGATTGAAAAGTCAAATCGATGGTCGTTCCAATCGAGTGGAAGAGAGATGCCACCCATGCGTAGGCCCTACAATCAGCATGAAGAGAGATGCCACGCATGCGTACAATGAGCAAATAGGACACATCCGTAGTGGGACATCCGTAGTGGGACACTTTTTCGTGCGTGCAGCCGGCCTTCATCGATTTATTAGACGTTGTCACGTCAAAAATGTTTGTAGCCTGTGTCACGTAACTTGTATCAAATTTGAGCGTTATCAGATGTAGTACAGATCTTCTACATAATAACCTTTTTCCAGTGTTGCTCAGTCGACAGGGTTTGTAAGCAACTGCACGTGTTTGTAGACTAGCATCGTGTGACAGACGCTTGGCGAGTGACAGCTGGGAAATATAGGTGCCGCCCTGTGCTACTTCGGAGATCCGTCAAGTCTGCTGCAAGACACAGGGAGCATGGGACGGACGGTGAAAACAGGGGAAGATGGTCTCCTACTGGGAACCGTGGAAGGACTGGCCATGCCAATTGTGTGATTGCAGCGGTCGGCAGACTTTCGAAGTGAGATGAGACAAATATTGAGTAAACAGATTCTCCAATTTTTTTAATGAGCCGCAACATGTATTTTTCTCTGTATCTAATGTACATGGAATTTTAACACGATACAAAAAGAGATAAAATAAAAAAAATAAAAATTATTCACAAATTTACAATGTCTGAAAAATAAGGGCTAATTATGGGGAAAATATGGTAGTCATTAGTGGAGCTCTATGATTTATCAAGAAAACATTATATATTTTAATTAATTATTAAAATAAAAGCACCCGGGTGAGTGCGATGGAAGGTGCGAGTGCAGGTTGGTGATTCTGCCATGTGATTTGGCTCGTTTTTTTTTTTTTTTTTTTTGCTATGACAGCGTAGTGAGTTGTAAGTAGTATATAATAGCCGGTCCGAGATCTGGCGCCGGCGCGTCGTGCCGGTGCCGGTGTCCGCCATCTTGGATTGTGACGTCACGGCGGCAAAAATTCCTCAAAATTCCTCAAAAATGACTCAAAATGACTCAAAAATTCCCGTTTTAAGAAAAAATTTCCCGTTTTCGAGGGAAAAATTCACGTTTCGAGGGAAAATTTCCCGTTTTATTCCTCAAAAATCCCAACGGCTAGAAATGTCCTGATAGAGGCTTAAGCATCCTTAACTCAAGCCTCAGTTAAGCCTCTATCAGGATGTGACCTTGACCTTAGACCTTGACCTTGACCTCGGCGGCCATTTTGGATCCGACATTTTGGATGACGTCATTGTGTTCTAGAAAATTCCGGTGATGTGTTTTCCGCCATATTGGATGATGACGTCATCGTTGCATTTTCCGTTACGGCCGCCATCTTTAACTTTTTTATTTATTATCCGATTTTAAAGAAATTTTTTTTTAAAAAATATAAAAAAATTCAAATAATAAAATTTTAATAAAATACTTATAAAAAATATACTTTTACGACACGGAGGTCAGAGTCCTCGGTTCGAACCCGGTGAGGGCAAAAAATTAAAAATGGCGACCGATCCTTCCCCCGTGGTGGCTGCAGGCATACTGACTCCCACCACTTTTTTTCAAAGCATATATATCGTCAGGTAGTATGACGTCATGTCCGCCATCTTGTCCTCGTATGCTGAAAGCCATCATCAGTGCATCGTCGGCGAGAGTGCGCTGACGCCATGTTAGTTTAATTCTTATCCGCTAGAGTGCAGTAATCATTTATTATTGCTGTGACACCCAACATCTTGTCATTTGGCCGCCATCTTGAAAATCCGTAATTATTTAACTAGAAATTCGGGAAAAATTCCAAAATTCATTAAATCAATCAATCATTAATTTACCTATCGAATAGTTACTTGGTTCGATCTAGGATGATGCAAAAAATTAAATATAACATCAATTTAACATAATAGTAACAGGTTCTAGGAATTAAACACCACAAGTTCTTTTACAAACATAATATTTATTACATAATTTCTATTCTACTACAGGATCACTTGCGAAAGCCATCAATCTTTTAAATATTTAGCCCTGCAGCGGTGTGAAATGACTAATTCTTAGCTCCAATCGGTTTATACTAGACAGAGTCCAGCCAGAACCTTTACAGACATAGTCCTCCTCTTCTTGACAGAGTTTCTGGATACCGTTTTTAACAGTTTGCTTCACATCGTTAGAACTGTAAATTACTGCAGCCGATGTCTTGAATGCACACTTCTTCACTTTGTCATCTAACGGACATGGCTTTCCATATAGACAGTCCAACCACAAGTTATATTTTAATGGACCTTTTGTTTCTACGTCATCAGTAAGCTGATTGATTATGTCCTGTCTGATATCATGAAGAAAAGTACAAATGTCCTTCGACTCACCGAACGTATTTAGATAATAGTAGTCCTTCAATGTTCCACGAAATGCAGACTGCGCCAAGTAGAAGCCTTATCATTCACTTGTAATGCTCCGAACACAGTCTTAGGTTTATTTTCCTGTTCACACGCCATACCAATCGGTTGCTGCACATCGGTTTTCTTGCTTGTACGCTCACGAGCCTTCAACCTAAACCGAGGAGTCGAAATTTCTGCAGGTAGTTCAGCAGTAGGCACACGGACTTCACCTTTACAGTTTTTCACATGTCGTCGCAAATTATCAATTCGAGTAAACCATTCATGACACTCATCACAGCGAAACTTCATGCGAGAAGGATTCTTCGTGCATTTGCTCCGCTCATGTCTTCGTGCATCATGGGAAAATGCGAACGTCGTATCACAGTAGCTGCAAGGATACCGTGGTGATGAAGACGAGCCTGTCAGACCTGATCCAGATACAGGCGTTGCAACAGTAGTACCATTTCCAGGCATACTCTTATGCGCATCGATGCAGCGTTGTTGCGACGAAACCTTTACTTTCTGCCGCACAGCAGGACCTTTGCATGCCTTCATGTGCGTTTTCATATTATCTTTTCTTCTAAATTGCTTGCGACACTTAATACAGCCAAACATTTTACGATATAGGTTCTTGGCACATTCGCTCCTCTCGTGTCGTCGAGCATTGCTGACGTTTGAGAAAATCTTGTCACAGTAACGAAATCGATGTTCGTTAGTTGTTGACGATTCGCCATCCATTGAAGTCTCCATCGAGGGTGAAACAGCGTTCGTCGAGGTTTCCTGTACAGTCAGCACTACCGGCATTAAAGTCTCTTCTTTTGGTGGTATCACATCTGTTGAAATCTCCTCCAGTGTTGACGTCGTCGTTGCCAACGGGATCTGCTCCTTCTCCATCGTAGCTGTCGTCAAGGTTCCCGTAGTCGACGGTACAACCTCCATCGAGTTCGGCGTTAAAGACGGTAAAGATGCCATCGAGGTCTCAAGAACAGCTAATTGACACGACTTATGCACCAGAAGAAACAAACTAGGTGATCCTTACACCGCCGTCGTCAGAAACAAACTGAGCGTCCTGCTGTCTAGGACACGCTTATATACATGCACCGGATGGAATAATACGCTAGTCAAATCAAGAACAATTTATTATAATACTAGAGTCAAAACAACATTAAAAAAATAGAAGCACCATCAAAAAAAAAGGAAGCACACTTGGAAACACCGACAACGAAAAGGCAGCACATTTGGAAGCACCGACAACGAAAAAGGCAGCACCATCATCAAAAAGGCCGCACATTTGTCATTGGCTCCAATATTCATTGGCTCCAATATTCATTGGTTCCATCAGTCTATTGATTCTATCAGTCTAGTGACTCCAACAGTCATTGACACCAACGGCCTTTTTCTTCATCAGCTCCAATGATATTTGGCTAGAATGCTACGAGTCTAAGAGACCATGAGGCTACAATTCTACGAGTGTACAAGACTCCTCCAACTACCTTCAAGTGTATAAAGCTCCAAATGCTCCAACAGCTCCAACACGCAATGTACGCGCAATACATGCAATTTACACGCAATAAATGTAATGATTACACAGTACACACACAGGAAACGGAACGTACACACAGTACACACAGGAAACGGAACGTACACACAGTACACACAGGAAACGGAACGTACACACAGTACACACAGGAAACGGAACGTACACACAGTACACACAGGGAACGGAACGTACACACAGTACACACAGGAAACGGAACGTACACACAGTACACACAGGAAACGGAACGTACACACAGTACACACAGGAAACGGAACGAACACGTAATATTCACGCAATTGACACACAGTACACGCAGAGTACACGCAATTTACACAAAGTACATCCAATGTACGCAATGTACGCAATATATATGTAATGTACACACAATGACTACGCCTCGTTCGCGCAGGACAAACATTTAATGAAAACGAAGCACGTTTGGACGGAAATTCTATAAAACGAAAGCTCATTTAACGAAAAGGAGGCGCATTCTCTCGTTCATTCAACTTGGTAGGATACGATCTTCAATGATAAGTTAGGATATAATCTCTCCAACAGTCTATGAATCCAACAGTTTATATTTCCATTAGCCATCGACTCCAACAGTCATTGAATCCAACAGTCATTGGCTCCAACAGTCATTGCCTCCAACAGTCATCGTCTCCAACGGCCTTTTGGTTCATCAGCTCCAATGATATTTGGTTAGAATGCTACGACTCTAAGAGACTATGAGACTACAATTCTACGAGTGTACAAGACTCCTCCAACTACCTTCAAGCGTACAAAGCTCCAACTACTTCGGCAGCATTATGTTATAATAGTACAAGGCTACTTGACTACGAAGCTACAAGTCTACATGGCTCCAATTGCGGCATCTGTCTTCGTCTGAATTTTCTCTTTGACTCCAACTCCGCCCGTCAGCATCTCTTCGATCTGCACCTCGATTATGTTATAATAGTACAAGGCTACTTGACTATGAAGCTACAAGTCTACATGGCTCCAATTACGGCATCTGTCTTCGGCTGAATTTTCTCTTTGGCTCCAACTGCTACAGCAGCATTATGTTATAATAGTACAAGGCTACTTGACTACGAAGCTACACATCTACAAGGCTTCAATTATCACATCTGTCTTCGTCAGCATTTTCTCTTTTGCTCCCACTGCTCCAACAGCATTATGTTATATGATTCCATGGATACTTTGTTACGTAGCTACAGGTCTACGAGGTTCCAATGCATCATGTTTACGAAGCTTCCAGAACACAGGGTTACGAGACTGCGAGGCTACAGGACTACGAAGCTTCCAGGACACGAGGCTACATGGCTACGAGACTACATGACTCTAACTGATTACAATAGCACCACTCAGTGGTGAGAGTTAGGTTATCTCATGCAAAAGTACTTTATGCATGTAGTTCTGCTTTTCAACAACAGATGTCGCCACATGTTGCTTGCAGGTAAATAATATTTAGTTCTTTTATGCGGGATGCGGGATGCTCACTAACGATCGCAAAAGAAGGATGGCTTCGCTAGACTCCAAGGAAAAGGAAGTTGGTCTTGCATGTTGGTGCTCCACAGATGTCTCATGGCGTAATATTAATTCGACTGAGTAATGATATTTGTCAATTCCACCTGATAAAAATATTGCAAGTTTTGATTTAGTAGCAGAAATTATCGAATTAAATGTAACTCCAATTAAAATGACATGTCTCAATAGACAAAAAAAAATCCATGCAGAGATTGGTTCCTCAGAATAGTCAGAAACACTTGAAGAAACCACAGGAATGATTGCAAGAACACTTAAAAACCATCAAATTATTGACATTAATAATCAGGAGCACACGGAGAAAAAACCATCATAATATTGGCAAGAATAATCAGGAGCACACGGAGAAAACCATCATAATATTGACCAGATTAATCAGAAGTACTCGGAGAAAACCACCACATGTTTTCCTTGATATCATAAAATTACAGGAAAAAAATATTTAAAAATAAAAATAAATTAATAAAAAAATAAAAAAAATAAAAAATTACATAAACAGTTTCTGCTAGCTTGTAAACTTATCATTGTTGAGCAAAGATAGAGTTCTTGTACAAGCCAGAAATTTATGCAATTTTTTATTTTTTTATTTTTTTATTAATTTATTTTTATTTTTAAATATTTTTTTCCTGTAATTTTATGATATCAAGGAAAACATGTGGTGGTTTTCTCCGAGTACTTCTGATTAATTTGGTCAATATTATGATGGTTTTCTCCGTGTGCTCCTGATTATTCTTGCCAATATTATGATGGTTTTTTCTCCGTGTGCTCCTGATTATTAATGTCAATAATTTGATGGTTTTTAAGTGTTCTTGCAATCATTCCTGTGGTTTCTTCAAGTGTTTCTGACTATTCTGAGGAACCAATCTCTGCATGGATTTTTTTTTGTCTATTGAGACATGTCATTTTAATTGGAGTTACATTTAATTCGATAATTTCTGCTACTAAATCAAAACTTGCAATATTTTTATCAGGTGGAATTGACAAATATCATTACTCAGTCAAATTAATATTACGCCATGAGACATCTGTGGAGCACCAACATGCAAGACCAACTTCCTTTTCCTTGGAGTCTAGCGAAGCCATCCTTCTTTTGCGATCGTTAGTGAGCATCCCGCATCCCGCATAAAAGAACTAAATATTATTTACCTGCAAGCAACATGTGGCGACATCTGTTGTTGAAAAGCAGAACTACATGCATAAAGTACTTTTGCATGAGATAACCTAACTCTCACCACTGAGTGGTGCTATTGTAATCAGTTAGAGTCATGTAGTCTCGTAGCCATGTAGCCTCGTGTCCTGGAAGCTTCGTAGTCCTGTAGCCTCGCAGTCTCGTAACCCTGTGTTCTGGAAGCTTCGTAAACATGATGCATTGGAACCTCGTAGACCTGTAGCTACGTAACAAAGTATCCATGGAATCATATAACATAATGCTGTTGGAGCAGTGGGAGCAAAAGAGAAAATGCTGACGAAGACAGATGTGATAATTGAAGCCTTGTAGATGTGTAGCTTCGTAGTCAAGTAGCCTTGTACTATTATAACATAATGCTGCTGTAGCAGTTGGAGCCAAAGAGAAAATTCAGCCGAAGACAGATGCCGTAATTGGAGCCATGTAGACTTGTAGCTTCATAGTCAAGTAGCCTTGTACTATTATAACATAATCGAGGTGCAGATCGAAGAGATGCTGACGGGCGGAGTTGGAGTCAAAGAGAAAATTCAGACGAAGACAGATGCCGCAATTGGAGCCATGTAGACTTGTAGCTTCGTAGTCAAGTAGCCTTGTACTATTATAACATAATGCTGCCGAAGTAGTTGGAGCTTTGTACGCTTGAAGGTAGTTGGAGGAGTCTTGTACACTCGTAGAATTGTAGTCTCATAGTCTCTTAGAGTCGTAGCATTCTAACCAAATATCATTGGAGCTGATGAACCAAAAGGCCGTTGGAGACGATGACTGTTGGAGGCAATGACTGTTGGAGCCAATGACTGTTGGAGTCAATGACTGTTGGAGTCGATGGCTAATGGAAATATAAACTGTTGGATTCATAGACTGTTGGAGAGATTATATCCTAACTTATCATTGAAGATCGTATCCTACCAAGTTGAATGAACGAGAGAATGCGCCTCCTTTTCGTTAAATGAGCTTTCGTTTTATAGAATTTCCGTCCAAACGTGCTTCGTTTTCATTAAATGCTTGTCCTGCGCGAACGAGGCGTAGTCATTGTGTGTACATTACATATATATTGCGTACATTGCGTACATTGGGTGTACTTTGTGTAAATTTCGTGTACTCTGCGTGTACTGTGTGTCAATTGCGTGAATATTACGTGTTCGTTCCGTTTCCTGTGTGTACTGTGTGTACGTTCCGTTTCCTGTGTGTACTGTGTGTACGTTCCGTTTCCTGTGTGTACTGTGTGTACGTTCCGTTCCCTGTGTGTACTGTGTGTACGTTCCGTTTCCTGTGTGTACTGTGTGTACGTTCCGTTTCCTGTGTGTACTGTGTGTACGTTCCGTTTCCTGTGTGTACTGTGTGTACGTTCCGTTTCCTGTGTGTGTACTGTGTAATCATTACATTTATTGCGTGTAAATTGCATGTATTGCGCGTACATTACGTGTTGGAGCTGTTGGAGCATTTGGAGCTTTATACACTTGAAGGTAGTTGGAGGAGTCTTGTACACTCGTAGAATTGTAGCCTCATGGTCTCTTAGACTCGTAGCATTCTAGCCAAATATCATTGGAGCTGATGAAGAAAAAGGCCGTTGGTGTCAATGACTGTTGGAGTCACTAGACTGATAGAATCAATAGACTGATGGAACCAATGAATATTGGAGCCAATGAATATTGGAGCCAATGACAAATGTGCGGCCTTTTTGATGATGGTGCTGCCTTTTTTGTTGTCGGTGCTTCCAAATGTGCTGCCTTTTCGTTGTCGGTGCTTCCAAGTGTGCTTCCTTTTTTTTTGATGGTGCTTCTATTTTTTTAATGTTGTTTTGACTCTCGTATTATAATAAATTGTTCTTGATTTGACTAGCGTATTATTCCATCCGGTGCATGTATATAAGCGAGTCCTAG
The DNA here is from genome assembly GCF_032445375.1 of Bacillus rossius redtenbacheri. Lineage (NCBI taxonomy): Eukaryota > Metazoa > Arthropoda > Insecta > Phasmatodea > Bacillidae > Bacillus > Bacillus rossius. Next base: position 29,076,268 of record NC_086338.1, on the reverse strand, counting down.
ACAGCAGGACGCTCAGTTTGTTTCTGACGACGGCGGTGTAAGGATCACCTAGTTTGTTTCTTCTGGTGCATAAGTCGTGTCAATTAGCTGTTCTTGAGACCTCGATGGCATCTTTACCGTCTTTAACGCCGAACTCGATGGAGGTTGTACCGTCGACTACGGGAACCTTGACAACAGCTACGATGGAGAAGGAGCAGATCCCGTTGGCAACGACGACGTCAACACTGGAGGAGATTTCAACAGATGTGATACCACCAAAAGAAGAGACTTTAATGCCGGTAGTGCTGACTGTACAGGAAACCTCGACGAACGCTGTTTCACCCTCGATGGAGACTTCAATGGATGGCGAATCGTCAACAACTAACGAACATCGATTTCGTTACTGTGACAAGATTTTCTCAAACGTCAGCAATGCTCGACGACACGAGAGGAGCGAATGTGCCAAGAACCTATATCGTAAAATGTTTGGCTGTATTAAGTGTCGCAAGCAATTTAGAAGAAAAGATAATATGAAAACGCACATGAAGGCATGCAAAGGTCCTGCTGTGCGGCAGAAAGTAAAGGTTTCGTCGCAACAACGCTGCATCGATGCGCATAAGAGTATGCCTGGAAATGGTACTACTGTTGCAACGCCTGTATCTGGATCAGGTCTGACAGGCTCGTCTTCATCACCACGGTATCCTTGCAGCTACTGTGATACGACGTTCGCATTTTCCCATGATGCACGAAGACATGAGCGGAGCAAATGCACGAAGAATCCTTCTCGCATGAAGTTTCGCTGTGATGAGTGTCATGAATGGTTTACTCGAATTGATAATTTGCGACGACATGTGAAAAACTGTAAAGGTGAAGTCCGTGTGCCTACTGCTGAACTACCTGCAGAAATTTCGACTCCTCGGTTTAGGTTGAAGGCTCGTGAGCGTACAAGCAAGAAAACCGATGTGCAGCAACCGATTGGTATGGCGTGTGAACAGGAAAATAAACCTAAGACTGTGTTCGGAGCATTACAAGTGAACGATAATGGCTTCTACTTGGCGCAGTCTGCATTTCGTGGAACATTGAAGGACTACTATTATCTAAATACGTTCGGTGAGTCGAAGGATATTTGTACTTTTCTTCATGATATCAGACAGGACATAATCAATCAGCTTACTGATGACGTAGCAACAAAAGGTCCATTAAAATATAACTTGTGGTTGGACTGTCTATATGGAAAGCCATGTCCGTTAGATGACAAAGTGAAGAAGTGTGCATTCAAGACATCGGCTGCAGTAATTTACAGTTCTAACGATGTGAAGCAAACTGTTAAAAACGGTATCCAGAAACTCTGTCAAGAAGAGGAGGACTATGTCTGTAAAGGTTCTGGCTGGACTCTGTCTAGTATAAACCGATTGGAGCTAAGAATTAGTCATTTCACACCGCTGCAGGGCTAAATATTTAAAAGATTGATGGCTTTCGCAAGTGATCCTGTAGTAGAATAGAAATTATGTAATAAATATTATGTTTGTAAAAGAACTTGTGGTGTTTAATTCCTCGAACCTGTTACTATTATGTTAAATTGATGTTATATTTAATTTTTTGCATCATCCTAGATCGAACCAAGTAACTATTCGATAGGTAAATTAATGATTGATTGATTTAATGAATTTTGGAATTTTTCCCGAATTTCTAGCTAAATAATTACGGATTTTCAAGATGGCGGCCAAATGACAAGATGTCGGGTGTCACAGCAGTAATAAATGATTACTGCACTCTAGCGGATAAGAATTAAACTAACATGGCGTCAGCGCACTCTCGCCGACGATGCACTGCTGATGGCTTTCAGCATACGAGGACAAGATGGCGGACATGACGTCATACTACCTGACGATATATATGCTTTGAAAAAAAGTGGTGGGAGTCAGTATGCCTGCAGCCACCGCGGGGGAAGGATCGGTCGCCATTTTTAATTTTTTGCCCTCACCGGGTTCGAACCGAGGACTCTGACCTCCGTGTCGTAAAAGTATATTTTTTATAAGTATTTTATTAAAATTTTATTATTTGAATTTTTTTATATTTTTTTAAAAAAAAATTCTTTAAAATCGGATAATAAATAAAAAAGTTAAAGATGGCGGCCGTAACGGAAAATGCAACGATGACGTCATCATCCAATATGGCGGAAAACACATCACCGGAATTTTCTAGAACACAATGACGTCATCCAAAATGTCGGATCCAAAATGGCCGCCGAGGTCAAGGTCAAGGTCAAAGGTCAAGGTCACATCCTGATAGAGGCTTAACTGAGGCTTGAGTTAAGGATGCTTAAGCCTCTATCAGGACATTTCTAGCCGTTGGGATTTTTGAGGAATAAAACGGGAAATTTTCCCTCGAAACGTGAATTTTTCCCTCGAAAACGGGAAATTTTTTCTTAAAACGGGAATTTTTGAGTCATTTTGAGTCATTTTTGAGGAATTTTGAGGAATTTTTGCCGCCGTGACGTCACAATCCAAGATGGCGGACACCGGCACCGGCACCACGCGCCGGCGCCAGATCTCGGACCGGCTATTATATACTACTGTTGTAGAGCCGTGAAATCCTACCAAAAAAAAGAGCCGCATGTCAGTTACGTTCCAAAAGTAACGAGCATGATTTCTCAGAAAAAATGCATGTTTATTGAGGAAAAAAATTACAATTACAATTCACTGCTGTGTCCTTCGAATGATCCTTGACAAGCTGTACAAGCTGTTGCAGCGATTTTCCCATTCTTCGTAGAAATGGGCGAAGTCACTTTCTGTAAGTCTGCGGAGAGCGCTAGTTCACGGCTTGTTTAAAATGTTTTTCTATTGTCCCAAAATGAGCCCCCTAGAGATGCAATCTCAGCTTGGGAAAAAGATAAAAAAGAAATCGCAGGGAGCCAGATCTGGATTGTGTAGGCTGGCTGGGGAATTGTTGGTAAGGGGTTGTTTATTTTTCTGGGCCGAGAATTCGCGTACGGCCGGGGGCGTTGTCGTGATTAAGGATCCGTGAAAAGGGATGTCCGGCCTCACACACAAAACTATCTTCCGCGGAGCGTTCAAGGGTTTCTCGGCTCAGGTTTATCGAGTTCTCACGCAAAATTTTATTGAAAAATGCTGTTCTAGGGAACGCTGCATCTCGCCTTGCGACGATCAGAAAATACAACAAAACACACACGCGTTGTTGAAACACACTCGTCTGAATGTCACAAAGCTACTGACGGATGGCCGGAATCTCTACCTTAAGGACCCGTCCCCCTCCCCGCCACATTCAATATCATTTCTTTTGGAACGCACCTCTTATAATTACATATTTGAAAGTAGTACTTTACCGACCGAATTTACAAGATCACTCCAGTCCTTTTATTATTTTCTTTCTTTTGATTACTTGCGTGCAAAATTAAATATATTAGGTTTTTTTTTAATCACGCCAATTAAGTGTAACTTCTAGCGCGCGTACACGATTAAACGCATCAATTTCGTTTCATGGTGAAGCGACGGAGAAATCATTCCGTTGAGACCTCTGATGTTTTATTTCGCGAGATTTCACGTGGTTGTTTGTTTGGTTCGCCGGCTCGTGGAAGAAGAGGAGTAGCGGTGGCAGCTGTGTTGGCCGACGCGACGGCCGCATGCGAGATGAACGACTGCCTCCGTGCGCCGAATGCCGATGTCCCTCTGCCACACAGGTGTTCCCTGGAGGACCAGGGGACAGCCCGGGCCCGCCTGTCTTCCCGGCCCGGACACAAGCTCCGAGTTTTCTTCGCGAGTGGAACATAAATATTCATGTCAAACAGGCTAACAAATATTTGTAGATACTTTTTACATTTACAGTAAAATCCCTATTATCCGCGCATGCTACGAAAAAAATACAGCACATATGTAAATCTGTATTGTATTAAAAGTGAGAAAATTTGAACTCTCCTGGCGAGTGTATTGTGTGCCGTATACAGTAAAACGCCACAGGCCTTCTCGGAACTCACGCAGTAGGCTGGCATGCGTTGCTATTTTTGTCTCTGTCGCACTTTGTTTCTAGTCGTATGGTTAAGAACTTTTATATTTACATTACTGAAATGTATTGTATGTTAATAATTCAGTATAATACTAAAATTCTAACATCATTTAAAAAATTTTTACTGTTAATTGTAACTTTTACTGACTTAAAGTTTTAAATTTTTAAATTTAAATTAATGTTTCCTTTTTTGTTTCCCATTTTCGGCTCTTTTGTGAATCATCCGCGATTTTCACTATCCGCGGTGGCCCTGCCATTTAATTTCGCGGATGATTGGGAGTGTACTGTACATGAAAACAACTGTGTCACTGCAACATGTGGTGTTCGCAGTAACACTGTATTCGGATTCTCACCCGGACAATAATTATGGTTTGTTTTGTCCCAGTAATGAAAGTCAAATTGTTGAGTATTCTATTATCTTTTCCCGTGGCTTGAAAAAAATATTTTATGCTTGAATGAAAACTGGCCAACGTTAGTAAGGAATACGCACTGTTATCTTGAGAAACGTATTTCATTTATGTAAAATAAAATAACCACAGCCACGTGTTGTACAGTTTTACAATAAATTTTCTTGTACTAATACAAATATCAGTTGGAATGTATACTACTGAACTGAACGTATGTATTAATTTATAATGGATAGAAAAAAATTAGCAAATTAATTTTTGTAATCTTTGTATGTTGAATATCATGTTTTTTTTCCTATGATAATGCGTTACCACGAATTTGTTTCAATAAATAATTATAGAGTTAATTTAAATAAGCATTTTGGTCCATATTTCAATACTAATAGAAATGTGCTGACTGGTAAGGGAGTGAGTGGTCAGTGTAGCCTCCCACCACAGGGGCGCCTGAGTTTTCCTAACACATCAGTGCATGCCCTTGCATCCCGCATGTCTGCGCCCAGGGCTTTCCCTGGGTCAATGCAGGTTTTAACTGCGCCCAAATTAACAAAGTTTTAAGCTATTTTTTTAAAATAGAGGAGTCAGTCATAGCGTCAATTTATGTCATGTCTGGTCTATCACCGAACAAAGGGGTAGGCGCCAGCATTCTGATAAGGTCTAAGGTCTAAGTGAGGTTAGCTGAGTGAGGCAGGGGCCGAGATGGTGTCTACGCTGGGATTGGTAGCCTCAGTCTCTGGTCATATCCAGAGTCCTAACACGCGTATAATGCGTATTCCGTATCCTCGCCCATGTAGGCCCCAGGCCGGTAGGGCTTACGCTAAGAGGGCTGGGTTAACAAACCAAAAGAAATCATCTAAAGATGTATGTCGCCAATAAGCCAAATAGTGGACATTAAAAAATTTTAAACGTCCTGGGAAAATATTTGGTTCGTAGCAATTTTTGTTTTCTGAAAAGCGTGTTGTGCTAAACCTTTGATCACTTGTCGCCGTGTTTCCGGCGTTAGTTTCGCTGTACGCTGTTTCATTTCATCTCTTCTTGGCTAACGCCGTCTCCTGTCAGCGCTAGTAAAATATCATTAAGAGGGGCATTCTAGCGTTCAGGGCTAAGCGTTGGCGAGGTAATGCATCTAATTTGCAGGCGCTCTTGCAAAGGCGGTGTTTGTAATTACCCGTGTTTCTCGCGTACCCACGACGGACTCTGCGGCAAGTAATTTATTTACGTGTCGTAATTGCAACAGCGGCCATGTTTAAGGAAGAGAAATAGTGGGCGACTTTGCAGCGGTGAAAAGTTGGCTGCGTAATTTATTCACGTGCCCAGTGTGTTACGAAAATAAATGGCCAGATGAATAAATGAGCTCCCTTTTAATCCTGTTTATCAACAGATTTTCTTTGGTGAACTCCTGATTTATATTTAAGTTCCCGGCGACGATAAACAAGAGACAAAAAAATTTTCAACGTTTCCACTAATAGTAAATTTATGAGAGATGGAAACCTAATGGTACACGAAATCTTTTCGGTCCATAGAAGTGATCTTGTGCACTAAATATTACATTATGCTACGTCAGACAATTTATTTCACAGGGCGTTTTTAAACTTTAATCATAAAACAGAGTACACGCATGTGAATTTTTGATTAGATGATGGCTTATTTTCTTAATTAAAGTCTTAAGCGAGTCATTAAAACAAAAAATTACACAAGTTCGGATGATACAAGGCGGTTTTCTGAGAACAGATCTTGAAAGCCATGGGAATGTCTCTGCACCATATTTCCAGGAGATTAAATGCGGTTTCAGAGTATCGGATTACGAGTTCACACGCTGATAAAAAAATTAACGCGGTGTGATAACGTTCAACAGCAACTTGCAGCTATATTAATTTTTCACGATGCACTAGTTTTCTTTGGCTAGTTGAAATCGTCGTGTGTAACATTGTACCCGGCTGATGGAATCGCTGTGTATTAATTAATCGATGTAATCTCTTATATTATATTTTAAAGACAAAACTGTTGAGCGATATACACAATACCAGTAATGTTGTTAGTTTAAAAAAAGTATCAAAATATACAGACAACATTTTTGAAAGCGATTTAATTTAAAAAATATCTGCTAAAATGAAAGTTAATTAACGCATCGTTAATTGCATACATCAATATTTAAGTCATGTATATTTACTATTTCTCAGAATTCGACGGCAAAAAGGGTGAAACAGGTATAAGTTTGATGTCATAATAACGAAATATATCTCCGAAGATTAACTTTTTGGTGGTTAAGACAACTGTCATAAAAACACAACTAGTAGTATAGTAATGTCAGTCCTGGCGCATGTTGCAGGCTTGGTGTGTGGCGCCGGTCAAGGCCGGCCATCATGACGTCACGGCGGCTACTTTGATGTCAAAAATTCCTTAAAAATGATTAAAAAATCCTAAAATTCCTAGAAACGTTCCTGTTACGAGGGTGAAATTCCCCTTTTTGAGGGAAAACTCCCGTTTTTTTAAACTCAAATTCTAAAATTCTAAATTTCTAAATTTAAAATGCCTCAAAAAATATTTGCCAAAATTCCTAAAAAGCAGCTTAAGACTCCTTAAAGAAAGCTACCCTAAGCCCCTTAGGTCATAGCCTTGACCTTGACTGTAAACTTGAAATTCTTTAGTTTTTTACCAAATTATTCCAAAAAAAAATCCAATAAAATATTATATTATTGATTACATCAAATGTTTATCCATTTCAGTCCTAGTTTAGATTCCCGGCACGAATAAACACGTATTTATTAATAAAAAAATTAAGAATTCTTAATAATAATATTTAAAAATTTAGTAAATATCATACTAACGTCACACCCACCCACTTGGATTCTAATACCTTCTGCCATTTAGAATAGTGACGTCACGTCCGGCATCTTTAAAATCCGTAAATTTCATACAAAAAATTGGGAAATATTTAAAACTTATAAAAATATACTTAATTAAATTTTCATTATAAAAATTTATTAAAAGGTACTGGGTTTAACCTGGTGAGTTCAAAACATGACGATGGATTCTTCCTCCATGGAAGCCACCGGAAGATTGACAGATATTACGTCAGCCAGTATTACGTCAAGGCAGCTATCCTGTTTTCGACTGCTGAAGGCCGCCATTTTGTATTCGACATATTGTTGTTGTTTTTTCTTCTTGGGGTTCTGTCACCTTATTAGTTTAAATTTTACCTGCTAGAGTGCAGTATTATTTATCAGCGTGGTATCCGCCATCTTGTCGGCAGTCTTGGCTGCCAACTTAAAAATTCTGTAATTATTTAGCTAGAAATTTGGAGCAGATTATAAAAATCATTAAAAATATATTTTTATGTAATGATTGATTCGTACGGTTAAATTTCTTAATTCTATCCTTGACTGATGCAAAATAATTAACTTAATTATAATTACCATAAAAGTGAAAGGTTCGAGAAATAAAACAACAAAATTACAATTAAAAAGATTATTACATATTATCTACTCTACTACAGGAACGCTTGATAAAGTTAGCAATCCAATAAACTTTTAATTCTGCATTGGCTTGAACTGATTATTTCTCAGCTCCAGTTTACTGAAGACAGAGACCAGCCAGATCCTTTTCCTACATAATCTTCCCCTTCCCGATAGAGTTTTCTCGACAATGTGTTTAAAAGACTGCTTCAAATCGTCATAACTGTAAATGAGAGTATTCATAGTGTTGAAAGCACACTTCTTCACTTGGTCCCCGAACGGATACGATTCACCCCACATACACAGTCCAGCCACAAGTTATATTTAAAATATCCGTGCATTGCTACTTCGTCAGTAAGCTGATTGATAATGTTCTGTTTATCATATTCAATAAAAGTACAAATGTATTTCGACTCTCTAAATGCATTTAGGTAATATACATATTTCAACATTCCACAAAGTGCAGATTTCGCCCAATAGAATCCATTATCATTTACCTGTAACGCACCGAGCACAGTCTTGGGTTTAGTTCCATGTCCAGGCGTCATCTCAATCGGTTGCTGCACACCTGCTAGTGTGTTTTGTCGCGTATTCCCCTTCCTTGGTCGGTCACAGTGGTTATGGTAGTGGCCAATTGTACCAGCCCCACGATAATGGGTGCCACTGTCGCGACTCCCGGGTACTGTTGCGGGGTTTTGCGGTGTAGATATTGTGAAAGTCTAGACCGCCAATAATTATTATCATAAAATATTAATATTCTCAGGGTTTTGTCGCCTATTCTCTCCGCAGTAGATCTCAGGAATGCTGCTGCTGTATCGATTACCCAGACTGCTAATCCAGCTAGCACGTCACTGCATTGCATTACTGTCAAGAGAGTAATTATTAAAAAGAAATTTGGTAGTGTTGTGTGACGAGTGAAAATTTGCATTACCTATGGCCAGGTCTGTTTTAGACGTAATTGACATTTACCATAAATAAAATAGGAATAGCTGGAAAACATGCGATTTTAATGTGTTCTTATATATTGACGTGAAGTTACTGTCAACATGCAATTCAGCGAGAGGAACAACCAAAATCATTTACAGTGTATGTTAGCATTTTTGTCAGACCTATGTGTCAGTAAGTAAATGTAAATGAGGTCACAGAAACACATCGACTATCATGCCGGGTCTAGCTAGAAGCTGTCGGAGGCTTGAGGCTCTCTTCCTAGGACCTCCAGGTGGTCTACCACCACGCTGGAACACTGGACGCTGGAAGCTGTAATTGGCGAACTACAGAAGATCTGAAGTAGCCGGGTGTCTGGCTGAAGAATCGACTTCCCTCTCGTCCTAAAAAGTCTGGTTTAATTTGGATCGGTCTCACCAAACGTCGTGGCCGATCGTAGCTGGCGCTGACATCAGTCGTCCGGAACCACTACGGGGACGAAAGGGACCGACGCGGAAGTTGGCACTAGATGTCGCCGTTACTCCCTATCTGAGACTTATTCAGTCTAGAACTATTCTCGCAAATCATAGTATGGAGAATTCTGTATAGCACACGACAGCGGATGACGCGAGTCTTCAATTACTCGGGCGGCAACCAAGGCTTTGGTTCGCCCCAGCCCGAGAAACGTCTTCCCGCTGCAAGATGGCGATGGTTTCTCCCCTTGCTTCCTTCTCACTATTTATTTTCCGTCCCTAGCAACCAAGGAGCTATAGGGCCATCAGCAAACCAAATTAACTGCATAGTGAAATAAAACTTGGATATTAGCGTGTAAGAGTGCTGAACTTATAATTATAGGAATACCTGACTAATAACAGAAAGCGAATGAAACACTAACAACCTGAAAGCCGTCGCCATGGAAATTATCCGAAAAATATAATCAAAAAAATAAAAAAATAAAAATAAAAATTTAACTAAATTATTAAAATCTCTCCGGGGATCCAAGTGCAAATTTTCACGGCTCTGTACTTCACCATCTCCGTGCTTAGTCAGAAAAAAATCCTCTTTTACTGTTTATATACTTATAAAGTTTACGTCAAAAGAAACCACTCTTCTTCAAATATAAAAGTGCGCTCAATTTAATACAAATCCCAGCACTTGGTGAAGACAACGTTACCGTTTCAAAGAGTTTTGTAGGATTTATATGACTGAACACTTCAGTAACTAAAATACTCGTAAAATATCTTCCACTGCATATTTTATAATTATTTTATATGTAATTAAAAATATTTTTATTGTTTTATAACTGTAAAATTTGCAATTTTGAAACAAATTTGAATATAAATAGATTGCCGTAAGTTAATGTGTTTGTGATTGAATTTAAAAAACATGTATTTTCAACTATACGTGTTTTTGGGATTATTCTTGTTTATTAATAAATATGTTAAATAACTTTTGTAGCTGGCTAATACTGTCTGTAGACGTCAAAAATATCATCCATCAAAACAGCTCTGAAACACTTCAAGAACAAGTGAAGTATGCGTCGTCGCTAGAATATACATGTGTACTTGGATTCCGACACAGCTTTTATGTAATTTATAACCGGGTATTCCACCCCCCCCCCCCCCCAACCCACTCTCCTTCCCCCTTCTCCTAATATAACCTTTTCTTTAGCGAAACCACAAAGGTAGTGCCAGCCCAATGGGTTTTTTTTTCAGTGTGTAAACATCTTAGCTCTTGGTATACGGTATACGAAATTTGGTTGAAGTAATTTCGTGAATGGAACGGAAGTCACATGGAACGGATATGTGTAACCATGGTGCTGCTATCTGAGGGGGATGGCACGAACCTACGTTCATAGAGACATAGGGAGACGTTATAATATTAACCGTTTACTGATTTTAAAAAAAGATGAGCATTATTTAATAAAATTCCTTGTCGAAAACAGGTCAAAAGCCAGGGTTTTTTTTTTAATCAATTTCGATTTTATCGGAGCCGTCTCATTATATAGTTTAAAACCTTTCGCTCTGCAAATCGAATCAATCAATAGCCAACGTAGCTGCTCCGGTAGCGAATTATGGCGGCGGGTGCAAAAACGACGGGTGATCCGCGTGCAGAAATGTAGTTAAAAACACAATTTACGTATGTTTATCACGCTCGGCATTATTCAAAAGAATTCCGCTTTAAAGTCCGTGTCCCGAGTTTCGTGTCATAAGTGTTTTTGCAATACGAGAACACATGAATTTGCTTCTTTACCGAGGTAAGATGTTACACATCCTGACGAAGAACAGGAAAGACTTTCTCGCATCGTGTGATCGGGGCAACTCATCGTTTTCTTCCAGCGCCATTTGCCGAGCTGATGGCGGAAGTGACGTGCAGGCGTCTCCCGCCGCGGAGAAGTTGTGGCAGGAGAGATCAGGCACCGCCATCTTGGATTTGTTATTCGTGTGTTGCAGGTACAGCCACTGCAACGTGTTTTTGTTGCTCGGCGTGTTCATTTATCGGGAGATCTGACTCTGTTAGAAGATACGCTTTGTCTGTAAACGCAAAATGTATTAACTTAAGAACACCCCCTACCTGGGCGCACACACAGTATGCAGAGCTTCAGAAAAAAAATCAAGCCATTTTTAAACTTCTCAAGGTGTCAGAGTGGTGTCTGTTTGCAAAAAGTATTTAGGAATACGCCAAGGACAGGTGGTTAGTTCTGTTTTCGGATTTTGTTTTTAAACTGTAATTTCAGAATATTGAAAATGGCTAAAAAGCGTGTCTTCTAAATAATTTTTAATCCGTTACATATTATTAAAATCACTCGAGACCGACATTACACCTTTATCTTCATTTTATGTTCACCGTTCCAAGCTCATAGTAGGCCTACGCATGAATTGAAGACTGCGCTCCAGTCCACAGCCTTGCGCTTAGAGGCGACACCGCACTAGGAGTACCAGTGAACGTCGCACTTACCATCCCGCCTCACTAACGCCTGACTATGCGGACCGCTTAAGGGTGGTTTACACGGTGCTGCTTTTGTTTTGGTTCGCTCTGGACATGCTTCTTAATCCGTAAGCGATTTCGATGGGGAATAAAATGGGATGTGGCTGTGTCATGGACACGGCCGTGTGTTGTACGTGAATACGTGTACGTAACAGGTAATATTTTCTATACAAAATATAAAATACGATATTTTTTTTATTTTAACACCATATTCTCTGCAACTATTTTACACTTATGTCTTAATTATTCAATCCATAGATTTTGACGAGAGCTCACGATTTAAACTCAAACGACCGTCGTAACTTCTTCGAGTCAAAAGTTATACTAAATGAAATCTCGAAACGCAGGAATATAACCTCAAAATGGCGGCGCTTCCCCCTACACCGCGCGCAATACTTCACGGTCCTCACTTAGCGTAACGAATTCTTTGATCCTTTAGCTATCCAGTGGTGTAATTAAATTTTGGATGGAGATGATATATATGTAGCTGCAACACCATACTGTATCTCCCGATTTTTTTATCATTCGTTTTTTAATTTGCCTCCCACTGTGGAAGTAATTTTAAAGACGTATTCACGTGAAAAAAAATTACGCGTTTTATTTTCTTCGCGGGCTTCTGAGATAGTGAAGTCAACTGTGGTATAGTGGAAGTTGTCCAACTTTACGGCCCGCGTCAAGCGATTGGTCGGCTGATATCATGAGTAGAGACCTGCAAAATTCGCGGTTTCGATTGCCTTCAGGATAGACTGCACATACCCCTGTACACTCGGGCAAATAACGCAAGTTCATTGGCTATCGACTTGTAAGTCGTCTTAGCTGGTTTGTCTGTGATTCGATCTTTCTTTGGTTGAGGGTTTATAACTGGTTGTGAGATTCGTCCAGATGAACAGTAAGCCAATAGCAAAATTATCTAAGAGTTATATGTGTTTGAATTCTAGCCAATCACCGAATGAATCCGCGAATTTTGCAGGTCTCTAATCATGAGTGACTGCACGAGAAGTACCGTGTTGGAACGGTAGCTGACGAGCCGGAGGGTGACTGTCGTGCATTCGCGAGACGTCCAGTGCTAGACCGGGTTTGCAAACTACACGAGGATCGCAACCAACGGAAGAAAAACCCCAGTCGTTTATAAAGCACGTGATTTGCGAGACGTTACCACCTTTAACTTAAAAATTTAAAACAGTATAAATCAATTATTTACCCAAGGATTATGTTGATAATTCAACTGCCATCAATCGTATAAACAAAATATATTGTCAAATAATTTGATTTAAAAGTGATTATTTATTTCACTGTGTGTAAGTATAACAAGTGAAAACGTAATGTATATAACAAACAGAACATCGTAGACTTATATGTAGGGACACCTGTATTTCGCGAATACATTTCGTGTCAAGGTATTTCACAAAATACTGTAGCTTTTCTCCTGTGGTTATTTGCTGAGGTCGGTGAGAGGTGTCGTCCCGCTCTTGACGGGGCCAATGAGAATGTGGTCACCGTACTGCTGCACCCTCACAATTTTGCCATGACTCTTAGAAAAAGCTACAGTGTGTTGTGAAATACCTTGACACGAAATGAAATCGCGAAATACGTGTGTCACTGCTTCCTATATGTCTTCGTTTACGAAACACTTTTCTTCCGTTGGAAGTTTGCGTTACTAAGCCTTGCGTAGCTTATAAACTGCCAATCTGATAATTGGTTGCTGAACAATTTGCGTCTTGGGCTTTTGTGTCCTTGAGTAGTTTGTGAACTAGGCCTAATACTGTTCCCCGTACCTGAGTTTGGAACGCCACCAAGGCTTATATTTTCGTATGCACTCTGTTTTCCTTTTTTTCGCATCGCAGGATCATGACTTTGAGCTCGGATAGCTCAAGCACACAGCGCAACAGTTTTTCGTGGTGCATCTCCTCGGAACTATTTGTATACTGTTACCTTAACAGATTTCCAATATTAATGCGCGCTTTAATAATCAGATAAAAAAGTAAAAGCCAATTGTTGAATATTCAATTATCTTTTCGTTGGTTTAAAAATACTATGTTTGTATTAAACATCAATCATTAATAAACAATTTTTCGTAACCGCGACTATATTATGTATTCAGTATTTTTTTTCGAAGATATGTTTCATGCTTGCAAAAATAACCATAGCAATGCAAAATTTGCATATGTTTCTTGTAGTATTACGAATAATTTTCTTGGAAACTGGTTTCTTAAGAGATGTTTCGTAAAAGTAAAAAAGAAATGTTATCTGTGGATGTCTGTTTTTTTTTTTTCTTTGTTGCGTACCTGCCACTGATCAGTCAAGCTAGCGTGCCACGTGGTTGTAGGCTCCATAGAGTCGGCCAGGAAGTTCAGCCACGACCTAGCACAGCAAGCGCTCTATGAGTTATTGTAGCCGATGTGCCTAACACAAACACGTGACACGCTCTTTTGGCCTATCAGGATACAGAAAACGACCGGAAAAGGACTTTGTTTTTGTGTAAACATAACCATGGCGACAAAACTCAGTCTGTCCATAAAAACTACCTAAAGCACATTATTTTATTATTTATTATGATTACATGTTAAAAATAGGTATGTCTGTAAATATTTAGCATATAAACATGAAATAAAACAGCCAGGCAAATATATATATTTTTTTTTAGAATCGGACTCAGAATTTAACATTATCATTATACGAAGGAAATTTAAAAAAAAACTTTTTTCCCTACGCTGTGACGAACATCATGAGTAGTATATAATAGGGGCTCCGGAAACAGGCCTTAAGGCTGTGGTGCCGGTGCCGGTGTCCGCCATCTTGGATTTGTGACGTCACGGCGGCAAAAATTCCTCAAAATTCCTCAAAAATGACTCAAAATGACTCAAAATTTCCCGTTTTAAGAAAAAATTTCCCGTTTTCGAGGGAAAAATTTCCCGTTTCGAGGGAAAATTTCCCGTTTTAGTCCTTAAAAATCCCAACAGCTAGAAATGTCCTGATAGAGGCTTAAGCATCCTTAACTCAAGCCTCAGTTAAGCCTCTATAAGGATGTGACCTTGACCTTTGACCTTGACCCCGACGGCCATCTTGGATCCACCATCTTGGATGACGTCATTTCGTTTTCTCGAACATTCCGGCATTGTGTTATCGGCCATTTTGAATTATGACGTCACTGTTGCAATTTCCGTTACGGCCGCCATCTTTAAATTTATTATCCGATTTTAATGAAAAAAAATTTAAAAATTATAAAAAAAATTAAATAAATTTTTTTTAGTAAATTATTAATAAAAATCATACATTAACGACACGGAGCTCGGAGTCCTCGGTTCAAACCCGACGAGTGCAAAAAAATAAAAATGACGACCGATCCTTCCCCCGCGGTGGCTGCAGGCATACTGACTCCCTCCACTTTTTTTTTCAAAGCATATATATATCGTCAGGTAGTATGACGTCATGTCCGCCATCTTGTCCTCGTCTGCTGGAAGCCATCATAAGTGTATCGTCGGCGAGAGTGCGCTGACGCCATGTTAGTTTAATTCTTATCCGCTAGAGTGCAGTAATCATTTATTATTGCTGTGACACCCGACATATTGTCATTTGGACGCCATCTTGAAAATCCATAATTATTTAGCTAGAAATTCGGGAAAAATTCCAAAATTCATTAAATATATTTGTAATCTATATACTGATCGATTAGGTCGACTAAGGTCCTTGGTACGATCTAGGACGATGCAAAAAAAAATTAAATATAACATCAATTTAACATAATAGTAACAGGTCCGAGGAATTAAACACCACAAGTTCTTTTACAAACATAATATTTATTACATAATTTCTATTCTACTACAGGATCATTTGCGAAAGCCAGCAATCTTATAATCATTTAGTTCCGCAGCGGTGTGAAATGACTAATTCTTAGCTCCAATCGGTTTATACTAGACAGAGTCCAGCCAGAACCTTTACAGACATAGTCCACCTCTTCTTGACAGAGTTTCTGGATACCGTTTTTAACAGTTTGCTTCACATCGTTAGAACTGTAAATTACTGCAGCCGATGTCTTGAATGCACACTTCTTCACTTTGTCATCGAACGGATATGGCTTTCCATATATACAGTCCAACCACAAGTTATATTTCAAAGGTCCGTTTGTTGCTACATCATCAGTAAGCTGATTGATTATGAACTCTCTGATATCATCAAGAAAATTACAAATGTCTTTCGACTCACCTAACGTATTTAAATAATAGTAGTCCTTCAATGTTCCACGAAATGCAGACTGCGCCAAGTAGAAACCATTATCGTTCACTTGTAATGCGCCGAACACAGTCTTAGGTTTATTTTCCTGTTCAGACGTCATACCAATCGGTTGCTGCACATCGGTTTTCTTGCTTGTACGCTCACGAGCCTTCAACCTAAACCGAGGAGTCGAAATTTCTGCAGGTAGTTCAGCAGTAGGCACACGAACTTCACCTTTACAGTTTTTCGCATGTCGTCGCAAATTATCAATTCGAGTAAACCATTCATGACACTCATCACATCGAAACTTCATGCAAGATGGATTCTTCGTGCATTTGCTCCGCTCATGTCTTCGTGCATCATGAGCAAATGCGAACGACGTATCACAGTAGCTGCAAGGATACCGTGGTAATGAAGACGAACCTTTCAGACCCGATCCAGATACTGACGTTGCCGCAGTTGCACCATTTCCAGGCATTCTCTTATGAACATCAATGCATCGTTGTTGCGCCGAAACCTTTACTTTCTGCCGCACAGCAGGACCTTTGCATGCCTTCATGTGCGTTTTCATATTATCTTTTCTGGCAAACTGCTTATGACATTTCTCACAAACAAACATTTTACGATATAGGTTCTTGGCACATTCGCTCCTCTCGTGCCGCCGAGCATTGCTGTTGTTTGAGAAAATCTTGTCGCAGTAACAGCACCGATGTTCGTTAGTTGTTGTCGATTCGGCAACCAATGAAGTCTCCATTGAGGTCGTATCGTCGATCGTCGTGGTTTCCTGCACATCCAGCTCAGTAGTCATTAAGCTATCTTCTGCTGGCGGTACCACGTATGTTGAAGTCTCCTCCAGTGTTAACATCGACGTTGCCAACGGAATCTGCTCCACCATCGTCGACGCTGACGTCATAGTTCCCATAGACGATGGTACAACGTCCATCGAGTTCGTCGTTAAAGTCGGTAAAGATGCCATCGAGTTCGCAAGAACAGGTAATTACGCGACTTATGCACCAGATGAAATAATCTAGGTGATCCTTACACCGACGACGTCAGTAACAAACTAAGCATCCTGTTGTCTAGAGCTCGCTTATATATACATGCACCGTATGGAACAATACGCTAGTCAAATCAAGAACCATTTACAATAATACTAGAGTCAAAACAACATTAAAAATAGAAGAACCATCAACGAAAAGACAGCACATTTGGAAGCACCGACAACGAAAAGGCAGCACATTTGGAAGCACCGACAAAGAAAAGGCAGCACCGCCAACGAAAAGGAAGCACATTTGGAAGCACAGACAAAGAAAAGGCAGCACATTTGGAAGCACCGACTACGAAAAGGCAGCACATTTGGAAGCACCGACAACGAAAAGGCAGCACATTTGGAAGCACCGACAACGAAAAGGCAGCACATTTGGCAGCACCGACTACGAAAAGGCAGCACATTTGGAAGCACCGACAACGAAACGGCAGCACATTTGGAAGCACCGACAACGAAAAGGCAGCACATTTGGAAGCACCGACAACGAAAAGGCAGCACATTTGGAAGCACGGACAACGAAACGGCAGCACATTTGGAAGCACCGACAACGAAAAGGCAGCACATTTGGAAGCACCGACTACGAAAAGGCAGCACATTTGGAAGCACCGACAACGAAAAGGCAGCACATTTGGAAGCACCGACAACGAAAAGGCAGCACATTTGGCAGCACCGACTACGAAAAGGCAGCACATTTGGAAGCACCGACAACGAAACGGCAGCACATTTGGAAGCACCGACAACGAAAAGGCAGCACATTTGGAAGCAGCGACAACGAAAAGGCAGCACAATTGGAAGCACCGACTACGAAATGCAGCACATTTGGGAGCACCGACAACGAAAAGGCAGCACATTTGGAAGCACCGACAACGAAAAGGCAGCACATTTGGCAGCGCCGACTACGAAAAGGCAGCATTTTTGGCAGCACCGACAACGATAAGGCAGCACATTTGGAAGCACCGACAACGAAAAGGCAGCACATTTGGAAGCACCGACAACGAAAAGGCAGCACATTTGGAAGCACCGACAACGAAAAGGCAATACATTTGGAAGCACCATCATCGAAAAGGCAGCACATTTGGAAGCTCCATCAACAAAAAAAAAGGCTAAAAGGAAGCACAAGTTACGAGATCTAAGTCTTAGTTAGAAATCAGAATACAAAAATAAAAACATTAAATTCTTATAATTTAAATTATTTATTTTATTGCTTTACATTATACAAATGCAAGTAAAAAAAGCCATTATTGTATGTAGCCAGCATTCCTCAGTTCCTTGAGTATGAAGGATATTTCTTTGATGCACGAATAGTTTCCTGCACAAAGCGAACAATGTAGAAGTCTTAGCCGGTCAACCAATATGTTTGGATCTTTCCATGAAGTGTAATCATTCTCTTCTACCACCATCTTCCTTGCACCTTTATAATAAATATTATGATCTCTGGTGTCTTCCGTTTTACCACCAACCTCAGGGTAACTTTCATGTTTGTGATGGTGATCATCACAAGCTTGATCAGATTTATTTAATATATCACGTCGTTTCCATTGTTTCGGTCTCAGGACACCGCCACATTCTTCGATCTTGTCAGCTCTAGGTGCTTCATCACAGTCTATGCCTTTGTCAACAGCCTCAGAGTCACTGTAACAATCACTGTAGAAGACATCCTCTTTACCCAGATTACCGTATGAATTCGCTATCGATGATGTCGAAGTGTCTTCATCGTCTTCATGCTTCCTTGTTAGGAGTCCATCATTTTTACAAAGAATGGAGGATCTACTGAATATAGGCTTGAATGTATTCTCACTTTTCACGGTGTTGATACTTCCATTAGTTTCAGTCTTCCCGAAGCCATTAGCATCCTTCAATTTATGTTCTTCCTCACGATCGGGTGAGCTAATACCATCACGCTCAGGACAAGGAAAATTATTGTCATAATGCAGATCACTCTTCTTTAGTCTAGTGGATCCATCGGTGTCCTCTATGCCGTAAGTAGTCTTGACTTTACATGTTCTACCATGTCTTTTTAAGCTGTCAATTCGTGTTAACAACCTGCTACAACGATTACAGCTTAACATGTTGTGTAGTGGGTTTCTAGCACAATCATTCTTCTCATGACGTCTAGCATTCCTTCTCATGACAAAATCCTTGCCACAGTATCTTCAGCGGCTTCCTTCCGATTCAGCTATAGATAACAAACCACGATCCATGGTAGCTTCTGTGACTAATGTTAGATACAAACTGTCAGTTTTCTCCAATTGGAAACATTTATTAAATAGAGTTTTTGAAAATTTCATCAGCGAGAGTTAAGTTATCTAATGCAAAGCAAATTGATGCAAGTAGTTCCGGCTGTCGTCAACAGATGGCGCCACGTGTTGCTTGCAGGTAAATAATATATATTTCATTAATGTGGGATGCGGAACGCTCACTATCGATCGCAAAGGGAGGTTGGCTTCGATAGTATCCAAGGAGAAAAAAGTTCGTCCTTCCTGCTAGTGCTTCTCAGATTTCTCACGGTCCACAATCTTGGATTACGACGTCACAGCGGCCATATTGGATGGGTGTGACCTTGACCTTTGACCGAAACCGCAGGAATGATCGCAAGCACACGGATTAACCATCAAAATATAGATAAGAATAATCAGGAGCACACAGAGAAAACCATCATAATATTGGCAAGAATAATCAGAAGCACACGGAGAAAACCGCCACAAGTTTTCTTTGATATCATTAAAATACAAAAATAAATTAATAAAAAATAAATTAATAAAAAATAAAAACGAAAAAAAATTCAAACATTCTGCTAGCTTGTGAACTTCTCATTGTTGAGCAAAGATAGAGTTCTAGTACAAGCCAGAATGTTTGAATTTTTTTTCGTTTTTATTTTTTATTAATTTATTTTTGTATTTTAATGATATCAAAGAAAACTTGTGGCGGTTTTCTCCGTGTGCTTCTGATTATTCTTGCCAATATTATGATGGTTTTCTCTGTGTGCTCCTGATTATTCTTATCTATATTTTGATGGTTAATCCGTGTGCTTGCGATCATTCCTGCGGTTTCGGTCAAAGGTCAAGGTCACACCCATCCAATATGGCCGCTGTGACGTCGTAATCCAAGATTGTGGACCGTGAGAAATCTGAGAAGCACTAGCAGGAAGGACGAACTTTTTTCTCCTTGGATACTATCGAAGCCAACCTCCCTTTGCGATCGATAGTGAGCGTTCCGCATCCCACATTAATGAAATATATATTATTTACCTGCAAGCAACACGTGGCGCCATCTGTTGACGACAGCCGGAACTACTTGCATCAATTTGCTTTGCATTAGATAACTTAACTCTCGCTGATGAAATTTTCAAAAACTCTATTTAATAAATGTTTCCAATTGGAGAAAACTGACAGTTTGTATCTAACATTAGTCACAGAAGCTACCATGGATCGTGGTTTGTTATCTATAGCTGAATCGGAAGGAAGCCGCTGAAGATACTGTGGCAAGGATTTTGTCATGAGAAGGAATGCTAGACGTCATGAGAAGAATGATTGTGCTAGAAACCCACTACACAACATGTTAAGCTGTAATCGTTGTAGCAGGTTGTTAACACGAATTGACAGCTTAAAAAGACATGGTAGAACATGTAAAGTCAAGACTACTTACGGCATAGAGGACACCGATGGATCCACTAGACTAAAGAAGAGTGATCTGCATTATGACAATAATTTTCCTTGTCCTGAGCGTGATGGTATTAGCTCACCCGATCGTGAGGAAGAACATAAATTGAAGGATGCTAATGGCTTCGGGAAGACTGAAACTAATGGAAGTATCAACACCGTGAAAAGTGAGAATACATTCAAGCCTATATTCAGTAGATCCTCCATTCTTTGTAAAAATGATGGACTCCTAAAAAGGAAGCATGAAGACGATGAAGACACTTCGACATCATCGATAGCGAATTCATACGGTAATCTGGGTGAAGAGGATGTCTTCTACGGTGATTGTTACAGTGACTCTGAGGCTGTTGACAAAGGCATAGACTGTGATGAAGCACCTAGAGCTGACAAGATCGAAGAATGTGGCGGTGTCCTGAGACCGAAACAATGGAAACGACGTGATATATTAAATAAATCTGATCAAGCTTGTGATGATCACCATCACAAACATGAAAGTTACCCTGAGGTTGGTGGTAAAACGGAAGACACCAGAGATCATAATATTTATTATAAAGGTGCAAGGAAGATGGTGGTAGAAGAGAATGATTACTCTTCATGGAAAGATCCAAACATATTGGTTGACCGGCTAAGACTTCTACATGGTTCGCTTTGTGCAGGATACTATTCGTGCATCAAAGAAATATCCTTCATACTCAAGTCACTGAGGAATGCTGGCTACATACAATAATGGCTTTTTTTACTTGCATTTGTATAATGTAAAGCAATAAAATAAATAATTTAAATTATAAGAATATAATGTTTTTATTTTTGTATTCTGATTTCTAACTAAGACTTAGATCTCGTAACTTGTGCTTCCTTTTAGCCTTTTTTTTTGTTGATGGAGCTTCCAAATGTGCTGCCTTTTCGATGATGGTGCTTCCAAATGTGCTGCCTTTTCGTTGTCGGTGCTTCCAAATGTGCTGCCTTTTCGTTGTCGGTGCTTCCAAATGTGCTGCCTTTTCGTTGTCGGCGCTGCCAAATGTGCTGCCTTTCGTTGTCGGTGCTTCCAAATGTGCTGCCTTTTCGTTGTCGGTGCTCCCAAATGTGCTGCCTTTTCGTAGTCGGTGCTTCCAATTGTGCTGCCTTTTCGTTGTCGGTGCTTCCAAATGTGCTGCCTTTTCGTTGTCGGTGCGTCCAAAATGTGCTGCCTTTTCGTTGTCGGTGCTTCCAAATGTGCTGCCTTTTCGTTGTCGGTGCTTCCAAATGTGCTGCCTTTTCGTTGTCGGTGCTTCCAAATGTGCTGCCTTTTCGTTGTCGGTGCTTCCAAATGTGCTGCCGTTTCGTTGTCGGTGCTTCCAAATGTGCTGCCTTTTCGTAGTCGGTGCTGCCAAATGTGCTGCCTTTTCGTTGTCGGTGCTTCCAAATGTGCTGCCTTTTCGTTGTCGGTGCTTCCAAATGTGCTGCCTTTTCGTAGTCGGTGCTTCCAAATGTGCTGCCTTTTCGTTGTCGGTGCTTCCAAATGTGCTGCCGTTTCGTTGTCCGTGCTTCCAAATGTGCTGCCTTTTCGTAGTCGGTGCTGCCAAATGTGCTGCCTTTTCGTTGTTGGTGCTTCCAAATGTGCTGCCTTTTCGTTGTCGGTGCTTCCAAATGTGCTGCCTTTTCGTAGTCGGTGCTTTCAAATGTGCTGCCTTTTCGTTGTAGGTGCTTCCAAATGTGCTGCCTTTTCGTTGTCGGTGCGTCCAAAATGTGCTGCCCTTTCGTTGTCGGTGCTTCCAAATGTGCTGCCTTATCGTTGTCGGTGCTTCCAAATGTGCTGCCTTTTCGTTGTCGGTGCTTCCAAATGTGCTGCCTTTTCGTTGTCGGTGCTTCCAAATGTGCTGCCGTTTCGTTGTCGGTGCTTCCAAATGTGCTGCCTTTTCGTAGTCGGTGCTTCCAAATGTGCTGCCTTTTCTTTGTCGGTGCTTCCAAATGTGCTTCCTTTTCGTTGGCGGTGCTGCCTTTTCTTTGTCGGTGCTTCAAATGTGCTGCCTTTTCGTTGCCGGTGCTTCCAAATGTGCTGTCTTTTCGTTGATGGTTCTTCTATTTTTAATGTTGTTTTGACTCTAGTATTATTGTAAATGGTTCTTGATTTGACTAGTGTATTGTTCCATACGGTGTATGTATATATAAGCGAGCTCTAGACAACAGGATGCTTAGGTTGTTACTGACGTCGTCGGTGTAAGAATCACCTAGATTATTTCATCTGGTGCATAAGTCGCGTAATTACCTGTTCTTGCGAACTCGATGGCATCTTTACCGACTTTAACGACGAACTCGATGGACGTTGTACCATCGTCTATGGGAACCATGACGTCAGCGTCGACGATGGTGGAGCAGATTCCGTTGGCAACGTCGATGTCAACACTGGAGGAGACTTCAACATACGTGGTACCGCCAGCAGAAGATAGCTTAATGACTACTGAGCTGGATGTGCAGGAAACCACGACGATCGACGATACGACCTCAATGGAGACTTCATTGGTTGCCGAATCGACAACAACTAACGAACATCGGTGCTGTTACTGCGACAAGATTTTCTCAAACAACAGCAATGCCCGGCGACACGAGAGGAGCGAATGTGCCAAGAACCTATATCGTAAAATGTTTGTTTGTGAGAAATGTCATAAGCAGTTTGCCAGAAAAGATAATATGAAAACGCACATGAAGGCATGCAAAGGTCCTGCTGTGCGGCAGAAAGTAAAGGTTTCGGCGCAACAACGATGCATTGATGTTCATAAGAGAATGCCTGGAAATGGTGCAACTGCGGCAACGTCAGTATCTGGATCGGGTCTGAAAGGTTCGTCTTCATTACCACGGTATCCTTGCAGCTACTGTGATACGTCGTTCGCATTTGCTCATGATGCACGAAGACATGAGCGGAGCAAATGCACGAAGAATCCATCTTGCATGAAGTTTCGATGTGATGAGTGTCATGAATGGTTTACTCGAATTGATAATTTGCGACGACATGCGAAAAACTGTAAAGGTGAAGTTCGTGTGCCTACTGCTGAACTACCTGCAGAAATTTCGACTCCTCGGTTTAGGTTGAAGGCTCGTGAGCGTACAAGCAAGAAAACCGATGTGCAGCAACCGATTGGTATGACGTCTGAACAGGAAAATAAACCTAAGACTGTGTTCGGCGCATTACAAGTGAACGATAATGGTTTCTACTTGGCGCAGTCTGCATTTCGTGGAACATTGAAGGACTACTATTATTTAAATACGTTAGGTGAGTCGAAAGACATTTGTAATTTTCTTGATGATATCAGAGAGTACATAATCAATCAGCTTACTGATGATGTAGCAACAAACGGACCTTTGAAATATAACTTGTGGTTGGACTGTATATATGGAAAGCCATATCCGTTCGATGACAAAGTGAAGAAGTGTGCATTCAAGACATCGGCTGCAGTAATTTACAGTTCTAACGATGTGAAGCAAACTGTTAAAAACGGTATCCAGAAACTCTGTCAAGAAGAGGTGGACTATGTCTGTAAAGGTTCTGGCTGGACTCTGTCTAGTATAAACCGATTGGAGCTAAGAATTAGTCATTTCACACCGCTGCGGAACTAAATGATTATAAGATTGCTGGCTTTCGCAAATGATCCTGTAGTAGAATAGAAATTATGTAATAAATATTATGTTTGTAAAAGAACTTGTGGTGTTTAATTCCTCGGACCTGTTACTATTATGTTAAATTGATGTTATATTTAATTTTTTTTTTGCATCGTCCTAGATCGTACCAAGGACCTTAGTCGACCTAATCGATCAGTATATAGATTACAAATATATTTAATGAATTTTGGAATTTTTCCCGAATTTCTAGCTAAATAATTATGGATTTTCAAGATGGCGTCCAAATGACAATATGTCGGGTGTCACAGCAATAATAAATGATTACTGCACTCTAGCGGATAAGAATTAAACTAACATGGCGTCAGCGCACTCTCGCCGACGATACACTTATGATGGCTTCCAGCAGACGAGGACAAGATGGCGGACATGACGTCATACTACCTGACGATATATATATGCTTTGAAAAAAAAAGTGGAGGGAGTCAGTATGCCTGCAGCCACCGCGGGGGAAGGATCGGTCGTCATTTTTATTTTTTTGCACTCGTCGGGTTTGAACCGAGGACTCCGAGCTCCGTGTCGTAAATGTATGATTTTTATTAATAATTTACTAAAAAAAATTTATTTAATTTTTTTTATAATTTTTAAATTTTTTTTCATTAAAATCGGATAATAAATTTAAAGATGGCGGCCGTAACGGAAATTGCAACAGTGACGTCATAATTCAAAATGGCCGATAACACAATGCCGGAATGTTCGTGAAAACGAAATGACGTCATCCAAGATGGTGGATCCAAGATGGCCGTCGGGGTCAAGGTCAAAGGTCAAGGTCACATCCTTATAGAGGCTTAACTGAGGCTTGAGTTAAGGATGCTTAAGCCTCTATCAGGACATTTCTAGCTGTTGGGATTTTTAAGGACTAAAACGGGAAATTTTCCCTCGAAACGGGAAATTTTTCCCTCGAAAACGGGAAATTTTTTCTTAAAACGGGAAATTTTGAGTCATTTTGAGTCATTTTTGAGGAATTTTGAGGAATTTTTGCCGCCGTGACGTCACAAATCCAAGATGGCGGACACCGGCACCGGCACCACAGCCTTAAGGCCTGTTTCCGGAGCCCCTATTATATACTACTATCATGGTTTAGTGTGCAAGATACTAAAAAGTATTTATATCTCATAGAGTTAGCAATCACTAGAAGACAGCATGCTGGGACGTAGTTGGAGCCACTTTCTACCTCACCATCGTCGTATTACAACACCCAAAATATTCTTGAAATGGTGTTTGTAGTCACCTGAAGGTAATTTATAAGTATGTTTTATAATATAGGTACATCGCTGAACACAGTCACTTCCTTAAAAAAAACTGTCCTTTAAAAGGGTTTCCACGATGCAAGTATTTCGGTTGTCTCGCAAGCTTATGGTCCATCAGTTGCACTGTATTTTTTTTATGGAAAATAAATATTTATGTAAAATCAGAGATTTTTTTAATTCGTTCATTTACACGAAAACAGCTGTGTCACTACAAAAAAAAAGTGTTCGCAGTTATACTGGGCTCGGGTTCTTAACCGGGCATTTACTTTTGTTTTTTCCAGTGCTTCCAATAGTCAAAAGTTATTTGTAAACCGTTGTTCCCTTAATAGCTTTGCCAGTATTAACTGAGCACATTATTAATCATTATAAAATATATATATATATATTCCGTGGTTTAACAGATATATATGCTTGAATGAAATATCGATTTAAAAAATTTAATTACGTGCCAGTTTTCTTAAGTATCTCGAAAATCGTATTTCACGTGCGCGGAATTAAAGCATGTGTCCGTGTGTAGGACGAAGTTGCGGTTGTATTTCTTGCAGTGTTACCAACTCAAATGTTCCGTGCGAGCGGAGAGCGAGACGCGCGCATGCGCAGGCGATACCAGTCGCCGCATCATTAGTCCCCGACTCCCTTGCGGGGAACGTGACTCCTGCTGTGTTGACCGAGTCATTAACAAGGCGTAGAGTCAACACGGGGCGGACACGTGGCGCGCAGAGCCGCGGTGGCTCGCCGACCGTAGAGTGATGTCTCTGTCTCGAGTATTGCCCAATTCAACCACCGAGCTAATTACAATTAATTTAATAATTTTATAGAGTACTCGTGTTTCTTCTCGTAGACTCGGTCTCACACGCCATGCTTATTTTATTTCCTTTTTTTTATTCGTTATTACTTAAATTAAGTGCTGACTTGATGTAAGCTTTTGGACATACGCCATTGCTAAGCACATGTATGTCTGAAGAAGAAAACTACAAAACAACCCAAAAGACAAAAACACAAATTAAGCCAAAATTTCTGTTTTCAACAGGATATAAACACCACATAATATTCCATAACAGGAAAAACAAAGAAAAACAAAGAAAAATGGACTAAGAGAACGAAAAAGCCCCCACAAATGATGACAGCACAAAAATATTGAACCCAACAAAAAAAATCAACAGAAATTTTTGCTTATTTGTGTTTTTGTCCTTTGGGGTTTTTGTAGTTTTCTTCTACAAACATACATGTGCTTAGAATGGCGTATGTCCAAAATATTATATCAAGTCATGCACTCCCATTGCTCAAATATTTCAAAGATAATAAATAAAGTGCTAATTTTAAATTATTTTCACTATAATTTGCTGCTCCGTCCATAATATTTTCAACAAATATTGACTTAGTGTAATAAAATGGGTTTAAAAATTAGCCAAATTAACAGAGAAATGGCACGATCCTTTACAAATAATTCATTCTACTTAGTGAATATTCGTTGCGAATATTTATGATAGAACAACAAATTCAAGGAAGGTACCGAGTTTAAATTTTAAAAACATTATTTTTTTTTATTGTTTGAACTTACTAATTCTAAAGACACGAGTGTGTGAAGTGAGACTCAGACCCCTCCACGACAGTGTTGGAAATGCCACTGGACGCAAATCATGTTGAACCATCATCAAAAACGTTTTGACGTGACAACGTCTAATAAATCGATGAACTCCGGCTGCACGCACGAAAAAGTGTCCCACTACGGATGTCCCACTACGGATTTCCTGTTTGCTCATTGTACGCATGCGTGGCATCTCTCTTCATGCTCATTGTACGCATTCGTGGCATCTCTCTTCCACTCGATTGGAACGACCATCGATTTGACTTTTCAATCATATTTTCGTCGTTTGAATTATTAATATTATGTAATTTAACGATCGTCCACCGATTTTCAGCACAATCGGTACGGTTATTTAAAAGTAATGTTAAATATTCAAATACGTTTTGAACCAACAATGGTGTTTTACAGTTACACATAATAATTCAAATTACAACCGGGATCTTTTGCACAATGTTTTAAAAAATATTGTAACACCTTATAAATAAGTTTGGTGTATTTGGGATGCGTATTTGTTATAAAATCGAGTTATTAAAACGAAATAATATTATTCCCCTACCGTGAATAAAATTTTTATAAACGTATATATAACATCTGAAACTGTCAATTATTAAATATGGCCTCATGGCTGAACGGTCAGCGGTGTTATTTTCTAAACGTAAGGTTGTCTCTTCGAATCCTGGCAGGTGCGAAGTTCTTTTTTGAACTTGTATAAATAAATACGGCGCACGTAACATTTCAAAAGTAATAAATATATTTGAATAATGAATGCAAATAAAAGTAAATTTATTAATTAATTTGTACATTTCATTTCACTCCTTTGAATCCACACAAAATAGTGATAATTCAATAAAAATGATTCAATTTTATTCTTAAAAGTATGCAGAGGTAGATTTTATCATACAAAAGATAGAAAAATTAAAAAAAAATCTTCCTCAAAGAATATAATATTTTTAATGCCTAAATGGTTTGGTTGCAAAAACCTATTACGGCTCAGTCTCAGGCCGAATATGATATTTCCTTTTCTTCTGGATCAATCATTTCATAAATGTTTTGTTATGACGTTGTCACGTTAAACTATCGTCCGTAAACCGACTTTACAGACAACCAATTATTTTTTGTGATAAAACTCAAACATTCTAAGAGCCATGTGAGCAGTGCACAAAAAACCCAAGATAACTAAGGTAGTTTATAAAACACACAAGTCGCTAGACTTCACAAACCCTATCATTTGAAGTTGTAAGACTCTATAAGAAGAATTTTCTTCATCGGGATCGTTTTCATTACTACTAGCTAATGCTCAGCATGCGTTGCAATGCCTCTTTCAATTTTTTTGTAATTTGTTTGAATTAGGTACACATATAAAAGCCATCTCTCTATATCCCTCTATAATCTATATTTTTTCTAATCATCTCTACATCTCCCACTATATCTCTCCATAACTCCCCATTATTACTCCCTACATCTTTATATATATTTTTTTCTATATAGCTCCATCTCACTCTCTATATATTACGTGATAAGGAGTGATGAATTGATAGAGATAGAGAGATATTAAGAGAAATATAGATGTATAGAGTTACAGAGATGCAGAGAGATGCTTTGTATGTGTGTACAAACTTAAAAAAATTACAAAAAAGAGGCATTGCAACGGGTGCTTGGCATTAGCTAGTTACGTATATTTATGCATTATGCAATTTTCGTGTAAAAGGAAATCTGCGAGAGTGAGCTAGTTGGCGCAGCTGTTTCGGACCTGTCTTCCGCCCTCTCGTCAAGGTGATAGCCGAAACGGAACGAGAGAGAGAAAGACAGGGAGAGAGACATCTGGCGACGCCGCGTCGTTACTCGCGTTCCAGCAGCCCGTACACATTCGGCCGATTCAAACGGCTCAACATTTGCCACTGTCCCGTCGCTCCCTCAGGAGCATTACGTCTGTGGCTCTTCCTCTGTGTCTCTGTCTGTCTCTCTCTCTCTCTCTCTCTCTCTCTCTCTCTCTCTCTCTCTCTCTCTCTTTCACCGCTGGGTTGTTTGCGCTGCCTCGGCCAACAACCCGCCCCTCCCCCCTCAGTCTTCTTGTACCGCAAGCAGCCCCGTCCTCGGAGGTCTTTATTTATCCAGGCAATTACGGGAACAAGCGCGGCGGGCGGCCGTTATCTGGCGAAGTTTCGCAGAGAGTATAACCCCTCTCTCCCTCGCCCCTCCCCACGTGCGGGAGAAAGACAGCTGCGCAGGTTTCTGGCCGCGCGCGCTTATCCGAGGCCACGAGACGCCGGTTGCCAGACTCCTCCCACCCCTCACCCGGGGTTGAGAGCCACACCCGAACAGTTCCGGAGTTCTCCGAAAGTTTGCCGAGTGCTCTTAACGTATATTTTTACGGTCATGGAGTATTTTAAATAAAGCTAACATAACCTAACCTAACCAACCTTTAATTTCAGTTACGATAACCTAACCTACCTTACTTCGACAAACTTCGGAACTGTTCGGGTTGTGGTTGTGGCTCTAACCCGTGTGAACTGTATGCTGACTTGCTTCCGCGAGTGAGGCGGGGGGCGACTTCCCTTTCTTTCTTCGTGGCGGCGTCAAATATTTATTTTTAACTTTATTGTTAAATGCAGTATAGAAAAAAAGTCGCTATCAGCGGCTATCTGTTTGTTAGCTTACTTTTACTAAACTACCCAATGGATTTTGATGATGTTTTCATTATCATTCAGAAAAATTACTCCGGAAGTTTTATGTGTATTATACATACATATTAAACATCCAGTTATTATATTTGAAGACACATAGCTGTACATTTAAAAATAAAATTAAGTTTACTAAAACTTACTTCAATAAAGCTAGTTGCAAACATATTTTCGAAATTAAATAAAAATTAAATACAAGCAATATTTTAAAAATCAAGTCAGTATTAATCAAAAACTTTTTAAGGTAAAACCTGAAAATTAATGTTTTTAAGTTGGTCTCGAATCATAGAAGCTAGTTACTGTTTTCACAATTGTAAAAACAAATACGTTCTAATACTATACATATTAAATTTGCAAACTTTTCAGTTCATCACCGAGGCAAATTCGGAAATTACATAGCAAAACATGAAATACAGTGCGTTTTGTTATGTTTTCGTAAATTAACGTTCGTGATTTATAATTGCAACTCTTAACGTATGATGCGTCATGGGGTTGATTGAACAAGACATGGAGATTTTAGTTATTTCATATGGAGCTCTAGACTCATTGTGGTTGCAGCGTTGTTCAACAGATCGACACTATACAATGTATTGTACGGTTATGTACAAGCGCGGCTCCAGAAGGGGGGCGGTGGGGGCGATAGCCCCTCCCGAGACCAATTTTATTGATTAGTGTATAATTATGTTTACTTAAATATTTGATTTCATATGTTAAACTTTTATCTCATCAAAAGTTGCATGGAGCTACTAAGGTTCTGTATTTGAAACCTGTAATTTGTAAATAATATTCCAAAGCCAATATCTGACCACTTTCATTTTTTTTTTTGCAACTACGACCTTTCTTTGTGCGATAGCCCCTCCCGAAAAGTCATCCTGAAGCCGCCATTGGTTGTGTATTATGATAAATGAGAGGGAGCAGCAGTGAGTAGCTGAGTATTAAAACATGAACCTCGTTGAGTGCAAAGCGAGCGGCGAGCGACACGTCCCGGCCAGGGTTCGACGCTCGGCGGAGCCACCCTATCATCCTGTATGGCGACGCCCAGCGTCCCGACGCACTCGTTAAGTCCGGAGTCAACTGAAGGTAATTAAATTTAAAAAATTGGTTGTCTGTACAGTCGGTTTACGGACGATATTTTAACATGACAACGTCATAACAAAACATTGATGAAATGATTGCATACTTTTATGAATAAAATTGAATAATTTTTATTGAATTATCACTATTTTGTATGGATACAAAGAAGGAGTGAAATGAAATCTATAATTTAATTGATAAATTTACTTTTATTTGCACTCATTAATTCAAATATGTTTATTACTTTAACGAAGAGATTATTTTAACTATAACTTTTATACATGTTTGATATTTAACTTCGTCCAATCTGTGTTATTCTGTTAAGGATAGGACGATTATAGGAAAAGTAGGAAACGAATGTGAGTGTTTCAAGTTTAATGTGCCTCGAAAAAGTCAAATCGATGATTGTTCCAATCGAGTGGAAGAGAGATAGATGCGGCGCAAGCGTACAATGAGCGTAACGGGACACAGAGTAACGGGACAATGTGCGTTACGGGACACTTTTTCGTGCGTGCAGCCGGCGTTCATCGATTTATTAGACGTTGTCACGTCAAAAATATATTTATACTTCTTCCGCAATATTTGCCAGACGGATGACCCCCAACACTAATACATATTTCGACTATCATGAAGTCATGACAGCCAACTTTGAAATTTTTTTTGTCGTCTGCTAGAGTATGCTGCCACCATATCAGCCACTAAACTCTAGAAATGTAACCCCTCCGAGCAAAATAGCCCTATCGGTGTAATATTTTACCATTCATATTATTTTTTTTTATTTAAATAATTTCAAAAATTAAAATTTAAAGTTCATTATTAAATTATTTTATTAGAAATTCGGCTTGTAAACCTTCTAAGGTCTGCCTGGGGAGGATTCCTGAAGGGATATCCACCTCAGGTGGAAAGCGGTATTTGGTCCAAGCATCTGTGAAGTGGGAATCACGTGGAGGCTACTGCCCGGCGAACCAAGCCCCTCAGATACATTAACAATTATATTCACAATTATACTATCTAAAATAGAACAATTTAAACAAACATATATATATACCTTACTTAAATGCCTAGTTTGTGGGGTGTGACTGGAATCATTGCTAAGCAAACGTTTTCTCCTTGCATTTTAGTTATTGCTCTGTGTTGAAATGCATATGTAATTTTTTTTTAATATAATTTTGATCATATACAGTGTAAATGCCATTTAACGCCGTTCGATCTAACCAAAAAATCACTAAAACGTCGAAATTACATACTTGACTTTGGTTGGTTTACCTCGTTGGCGATACAATGATACACTCTATGTGACATCACACCAACTCTAAATAACGACACCGATACGTCATTACTAAGCAATAAACAGTGCTTTCTAAGTTTCCGAAATTAATAAGAACTGTAGCTGTGTACGTTCTTCGTTGCTTTATTGTCTAGCACGTACCGAAGATTCTAAGAAATTCGTTCTTTTGTTTGTTGTGATAGATAGCACTGAATGTTAAATACGATTCAGAAAATTTTATTCCAATTTGTTGTGATTGTCGCCAGCCAAACCCAGCGAATGACTATGTGTTTGCTCACAGGACAATAGGTGTATTTACCAAGTAATATTGCTGGTCCGTGTATGTAGTTAACAATTTTCCTAATGTGTGTGTGCTGAACAAATGTAAAGTTCTATGAGAGCTATCCCCATGGCAAACTGAGTAGTAAATTCTAGGAAAGGGACCTATGCAAGGCTTCTCTTAGTGAAACTGTATTAATTTAGTGCCTGATTTGTAAGTTTATTTTTGGCTTTATTCTCTAGAGTTTAGGTACTGACTTGCATCCGGCTGGGTAGTGGCTCTTGCGTCCCTGGTTATAAAAATCGAGAACTGGAACTACGAAGGCGTACCAAGCGTCCTAGCACCCAATCCGGCGCGTGGTAAACTCTGTTCTGTCCTGACCACCTCTACATCTGGACCATCCTCTGCAACCTCTATTCTCCTACACTTAACGCATGCCCTTGCATCCGGCAGTCTGTACACAGGGTTTACCCTGTGCCTACGAAGCTTTTACCTGGGCCCAGATTAACATATTATTATCTAGATTTTAATACAGGGGAGTTGGTTATCGCATTGATTGCTGTCATTGCTGGCCAATCCCCTCCTAACACATGATGCATGCGACCCTCTCCCTGCATGGCTAATCCCAGCATGACTAATCGAATAGGCTTAGACCTGAGACGTACCTAGGTCCCTCCCTAGCCCGGTCCACTCCTACATATACACGTAGTTTTAGTTAGTCTATGGGGGGGATATATAAATCAATAAGAGGAAGTAAACTAATTCAAATTACGTAAATAGGGTGGATCCCTGGAGGGTGGGGGTTGCACCGCGGGAGTGACTTGTGACTTGTGACTTTACAAGGCATTGCCTGCATGTCTCCACCAACTAGCTGTGGGCTAAACAGTAAATAAATTTGAATAACATGTTCCAGTTCCGGAGCTACTGAAACCCTACGAACGTCTTAGTAGAAAATGCAGCCATTTTCCTTTGTATTTTCCCCAAACACGTGGAGTAGAATTTACAGCAATTTTTTTTTATTATTCTTCGCAGGCTAACAAAAATATTTCCTGACAGTTGGTTTCAAAACAAAATTCCAATGTTATATATATATGTTTACTGTGTGGAGCATGAGGGGGGGGTGGAGGGAGGACAATCTATTTTTACAGCGAGTGCGAGTGTCGAAGGCGTGGGGTGTTTTACGTCCACGGGGAAGAGGGGAGAGGGGAGCCAGCGTTTGGGAGCGGGCCCTTGATGGCCGCGGAATTGTCTCGGCTATAAAACTCGAATTGCCCGGGCGGGGAAATGGAAAACTTTTTTTTTTCCTGATGGCGTGCCGGGTCCTCGGGGGAGTATGGTGTGGTGGGGGGGGGGGGGGGGGAGTATCGGAAACCGAGATGCTGGGAAGGTCTCCATGGTTGGGGGAGGGAGGGGAAATAGACAGCCATTCGCGAAACCGTCGACTCGGATGAGCGGGGCAAGACGAGGAGGACACCAATCCCCGTGGTTAGTCCTGCGTGTTCCAGGGAGGGAAAAGGGAAGGTCCTCTGTCCTCCTGCAATGCTAAGAACCTCCGCCTCGCTAAGGGGGGGGGGGGGGGGGGGCAAATGCGGTGAGTCTTCCTTCGTCTCCGCTGTTCGTCTCTCGAATTACTTATCCGTCGATGGATTACACAGCGGGAAGAAAAAAAAACTCTGGAGCTCATTTCGTGATCGGCTATAGAAACTCTTTAACACATTCTTTATATACAGTATGTCCACAAAATAATATCCCAGTTGCAATGGTATATTATAACAGTTTCATTTAGACTTTTTAAAATAAATCGTACATCAATTTGAAGGTAAAATAAACTTGTTATTCTTAAAAATGTTCAATATGTGCACGTTTCTAACATAAAGTCAAATTCTTCCCACACTTTGGTTAACATTTCCTGAGTATTAGCCTATTCAATTCTGTGTCTCAACTCTTGAAAATATTTAGGTAGCGGTGGAAAGTAAACGCGATCTTTTATGAAGCCCCAAAGGAAAAGAAATCGAATGGCGTTATGTCAGGTGAACGTGGAGGCCAGCGGAAAAGAGCTCCGTCGGTTTCGCTAATTACGACCCCAACGGTCAAGGATTTCAACGTTCAACGTTATTTATTTTATTACATTTGGGCACAAATCTATTGTATCGAGTGATTTGGTTTTATGTATTAGGTACCGACTCTTTTCCTTATAATTGGATTTATTTGAGTTCCATTTGTATCGTTTAAGATTATTTCGGTTATTTCACATTAATATGTTCGTACAAACGAAACGCACGTTGTGCTGAAATCACAGATTCACTCTTAGCAAGTTGCATAACACATGTTACGGGTAGACGTGTTCACGAGCATACACATGTGCGAGCCCCTGCTAGAGTGAGATACTGTCCCGCCGCGCACGGAGCGCGCGGGCTGCTGGAGTGCCGGCCGCTGCCTCGTCGCGGTCGGGGAACCTCGGCAATCCTCGGCACTCTCCGGCCCGGCGGCCAGGCTGGTCTGGACCAAGGAGCATGTAAGAAGATCTGGAGTGGACATGTGTAAGGCGAGAGCGAAGCCAGCCGGTTGCGAAGAAGGGTTGAAAAGAAAGAGGAAGAGAGCGTATTTCTACTGCAAACGCAGCCCCAGACCACTTGTCCTTGAGGTTTAAGTGGCGCTGGTGTGCGGCTACAATGGTGATTTCCTGTAGCGCATATGGTTGTACAAATCGATGGAATTCCAAGCCGGATGGCGTTGCTTTTCACATGTATTAAAGATTTTTTTTTTCATTTGTTAACTAAATTAATTCCCAAAACTTTTGAAGCATCAGAAAAAAGTGGCAAATTTTTTAAACGGAAGTAACTTATCTTCGAACTTTTCGAAAAACCTAAGAAAACTATTTAACAAAGAGAAGTTGTTTCAGTTGTAAGTATAATTCTTTACTTTTTTCATAGATTTCCAAAACGTGACGATCAACGACAGATCTGGGAAAAAGCGACAAAGCGGAAAAATTGGACTGCGTCCCCGAACCATGCATTGTGTACAGTGCATTTTGAAGACAAATGGGTCTTAAGAAGCGAAAATCTAACTCGATTAAAGGATGATATGGTGTTCGGTATATTAAGGTTTCCCTCAAAGGAACGGTTTCACAATGATTTTAAGATATTAGATAAATCCCAACATAAGTTTAAAACATTTCTCTTAAAAGTGTGCTTGGTAGCATTAAAAGACGTGCCTTAATTATTTTGCAAATTTATCATTGTTATGGTGACGATGTCAGGGGTTTTCGTATTTTTTTTAAGAAATATAGTAAAGTATGTATTAGCAACTACGTTAAGAACTGTTATTTTATTCACACAGAGAAAAGAAATACAAAATGCTAAAATTTGGCGTCTGTCTTTTTATATCCTATATAGGCTTGTTATTATATGTGTGTTGTAACATGTATAAAAATGTTAAATATATTCAACAATATTTGGTAATTATATATATTTAAAAACTTTTATGTACGCTACTTGAAACTACGTGAAAGGTTTTGTCTATAAAGGCCTATTCTATGATTTTTTAAAATTATTAATTCTTATGCAAACAATTAATAAAATTGAAAGTTTCTTACATTGTCAGTATATGCATAGCATTACAGTTATTACAAACAATTCTCTACCAGTGTTTAGCTAAGGTTTGCATGTTACGTTGGTTGAGTAAGTAGACTGGAACATGAACATGATATTGAAAAGACTTCTAACTTCTACTAATACACGTATATTACAAGAGATTTGTAATAGATTAAATGAAGTAAGTAAGAATTAGTTTTTTATAAACGTTGTGTATGAAATTATAAAATTTGAGAAGTATAATAACAAAAAGAAGTGCGTTACGAAGACATATGTCGGTAGTGTTACCCACTGAAACATTATTCCCACTTCAACTCTCTGTAAAAATAAAAGTATGGGGTTGAATGCGTTGGTATATAAATAAAATTTGAAGCTTCTTCCTAATTTCATACGCAGGTGTCCCCCACCTATAGTTGCAAACAAAAATTTTTCCTCGATGTTTAAATTTACTCTGCGTATTCACAAAAAAATTTGGCAGTAAATAGGTATTTAATTTTTAAAAATGAAAGTATTCATGTTTCGAAAAAATGATTAAAGCGGTGTGGGGAAGAATGTTTACAGATAATCCAGTAAAATTTTCAGTTTGATTGTTTTGATAGTTTCGGAGCTGTTGCGAGTTTAGTTTGGAGGATTTTACGGCCGCGCGAGACAAGTTTGGCTCGTTTTAGTTTTCTTCCAGCGTAGGAAGCAGGGAATAAACGCCGATACCCGGCTTCACCTCGCATCCTTTGCTGGCCTTCCCTTGTCCTCTCCAGATGTATTACTGTATATTAGCTCCATGGTCTGGACTCGTCTGAGGGAGCACACAAGCCCCTCCTCGGCTCGTGGCGGAGCTGCACCGTCAACCAGCTGCCCGCCGATGACGTCAGGAGAAGACGGACTCAGACTCCGGTGAGCCTCGTCGAAGGGTCGCTGTGACAGTTGCAGAAGCGACCCAGTGACTCGGAGACTGCGGCAGTGAGGAGTAGCGAGTGGTAAGTTACACTCGTTCACTAGAGTTGAGCACTCAAGCAACGAGGGCAGGCGGCGGGGGTGAGGTTCGCGAGGTGCAGGCAAGCCAACCCCAACAGACATTACCGGACTTCAACATTGTTCCCCAGTGGAGTTGCTGACCAACAAGAAATATTGTTCGTATTCAGTTATACGTTACACGGTGGTGTAGAGTCACAAACAGCGAGAGGACAGACATGTCATGGCGGGACCTGTGAGACCAGAGGAAGGAGCTGCTTGAAGGAGCGAGTGTCGCTGGTCTCCGAGCTGCAGTGTTGGCGGGCGGCGAGCTGGTGCCGCCACTCGCTAGGAGCACCGCCATCAGCCGAGGCCGCCGTCAGCGAGACGAGATCCTATCTCTGACGACTCGCTGCAGAAGCCATCCCCTGCAAGGACCAGGCTTCGAGCCGTGTGGCGCCCCGGAAGATGACATCGGCAACTGCGAGGAGCAACTCGTTGGGACTTCGCTGGAATGTTCGGAGTCGAGCACGATAGGCATTGGAACCGCATGGGCAGGGGTGTGTACTGAATTGACAACCTCCTTGAGACTTGCCGCGGCGAATTTTGGGCCCGCCTGCAGTTACAAGACATTTTATATATATTTTTTGTAAATAATTCTGTTGTTGCGATTGGTTTTCCGCCCGCAGATGTAATGCCGATTGTAACGATTTGTTGTGAGTTTGCACCTGGAAGTGACACCACCAGCAAAACAGCGAGGCACTTCCAGTAGCCTATCCCTCAGGCACGCTTCCACCAACAGCGTCTTCAGGCGCGCCACGTGACTTGTCGACACATGACCTCACCACCCCTCCACCCTCCGCTGGACTCCCACGGAGTCGATACCAGCCGAAGGAGTTAATAAGGGCCAGGTTTGGCCTAGAGCAGTGGTTCCAAAAAGTTTCAGCTGGCGACCCACCCTTCCTTATAGGAATACCTCCACGGTCCATCGGTCCATGGTGGAGTGAAAAACCTTATTTGTATCGTATCCCTTCCTTATGTATATATAATTTACCATCAAATATTGCAATATATATATATATGCTTCTTTTTAAGATACCGATTGACTATTGATAAACAAATTGTGTTCAGATTTTAAAATGGTTGACAAAATATAAGCACTTTGTAGCAAAACAGTTATTTATTTAACAATAAATACGTTTTTGCACACAATTCGATTTGTTTTGATTTTTCTTATCTCTTCTGATGGTTTATTCGATGGTTTCTGATGGTTTTTAGGATCTAGTCGCGATCCGCTGTTTGGGAACCGCTGGCCTAGAGTCTTCAGAGTCTTCAGAGTCTTCGGAGTCTTCAGAGTCTTCAGAGTCTTCGGAGAGCTGAGGAGGAATCTCTCACCATCGGCTACGTCATCCTGGAGCCATGCTGCCCATCAGCACGTCAACACAGAGAGTCACTCTGCCCCACATCACAACGACCTGCGGATTGGACTTAGCCTCAGAAAGGAGTAAGTTGGACTTTGAACTTTTTCAAGTAAGTTCAGACTCAGCCCGATCAGCGCCAAGGTACCAGGAGGTGATAGCCACAGAAGAGGTAACTCGTTCAGATAATCGACGCCACTAACGGAGCGAGTGCCTACTCGCTGAGCGAGTAAATTGTATAAAACTACTCAGCTGATTTATGACATTTGGGTAAAGACAAGTTTCCACCAAGATGTAAACATACTCG
This sequence comes from Bacillus rossius redtenbacheri, assembly GCF_032445375.1. Classification (NCBI taxonomy): domain Eukaryota; kingdom Metazoa; phylum Arthropoda; class Insecta; order Phasmatodea; family Bacillidae; genus Bacillus; species Bacillus rossius. The sequence goes on along the minus strand of NC_086338.1, from coordinate 29,037,519 downwards.
CCGACGGCATTTTTCTGTTTACTCGTCAAGCGAGTGCGAGTGGGCGAATGGAAGAGAGTATCACTGCTAGAATGGTGCATGTCCGCGGAGGGTATAAAGAGGACTTATTGTGTGTGACTGGAGCAGTGAGTGACATAAAAGTAGAACAACAGCAACCCGAATTTGACTTACATACATTGGACTTTGGTGTTCAAAATTCTGAAATGGGACGAGATATAAATAATTGTTTATATATACCTACTTCAAAAAAATTCCAAAAATAATTGTGTGCTTTCTCCTTTCTTTCTTTTCCATTTAACCAGACTAACCCTTAACAACGCGTGGCCGGTACAGCTAGTTTATAATAATTATGAGTTCTTGCGTAACATTTTACCGCTATTGGATAGCTGAGAAAATTATCAGATAAAACTTTAAATGCTAGGGAGCAACCATGATAATTTTTATACATAGTTTTTTTTTAATAGTAGATAGTATAAACAGACACTATTTTGTAACTTTAAAAATTTTTTAATACGTGATCTCTGCTTTAATAAACGCAATATTTTTTATATGAAATAATTTAGTTTATTAAGTTGAAACAAACATGGCGTCTTTCGATTCCAATGCCTCCCCCTTAAATAGAAAGTGTTGTGGACTCCCCTGGGCCCGCCGGAACATCGAGCAGGGGAAGGAATATAGGGATATAGGGATATAGGGATATCCGCTCGGCGATGCACCCTAGGGGTTAGTCTCCCTGCTGCTGATTTACTGCGGCGTTTAAGTCGCCCGGGAGGACGGGGGGAGGAGGGTGGGTGGGGAGGAGAGAAACCCTACCAGGAGCTCGCACGCTGCCCTGCGGCTAAGACGCCGCGAGATTCTTTACGACCGCCTAACCCTTCAACCCCCTTCAACCCTTTTAGCAGTGGCGACCCCCTCCCTTCAACCACCAGACCTGCTCCTGCCCGATCGCGCTTTGACCCGCAGTCCGCCCGGAACGGCGAGCCTAGGTTTCACATATCCCCGATCAGTCCCACGCACACGCCCGATGTTTAAGCCGGGGAAGCCTACGATTCACTCGTCCTTCTGGACATACCCGAATATTCACGTTGGCAAGCCTTCTTTCAACATACGAGAGAGCCAAACACCCGATCGTGCATCTTCGGGTTTTTTTTCTCATTGTAAATAAATATACAACTCATGATAACTAATGGTCAATTAGGTTAGGTTAGCTACATTATGAATACTTTAAAACATTGTGGACGGTTGATTTGGTTAGGATAGCTACATTAAATATACTTTGAGATCATGTCAACGGTTTCCCCCAAATAAATACACCTGTTGTGGCACGGGAAAAAAAGAAGCGAGCATGAACTTCGGGGAACTTCGTGGAACTTCGGGTTTGGCTCTCTCGTCTGTGAAAAAGGAGGCTTGCCAACGTGAGTATTCGGGTATGTCCAGAAGGACGAGTGAATCGTTTTTTTTTTCCTTTAGCCGCTCGTGCGTGCAGGTTCGCGGTGAGCGGGTCTGTCAGCGCCCGCCGGAGAGACGTGTGACATCTCACCTCGGCGACGAGCGAACTCGCGCTGTTCTCGTGTGACAAATACACTTGCAATACGACGACTCTGACACAAAATTCCACGTAGAATTCTTTAAAAAAAAAAATTTTTTTTGACGTGACAACGTCTAATAAATCGATGAACGCCGGCTGCACGCACGAAAAAGTGTCCCGTTACACACATTGTCCCGTTACGCTGTGTCCCGTTACGCTCATTGTACGCTTGCGCCGCATCTATCTCTCTTCAACTCGATTGGAACAACCATCGATTTGACTTTTTCGAGGCACATTAAACTTGAAACACTCCCATTCGTTTCCTACTTTTTCCTATCATCGTCCTATCCTCAACAGAATAACACAGATTGGAAGAAGTTAAATAGCAAACATGTATCAAATTTATAGTTAAAATAATCTCTTCGTTAAAGTAATAAACATATTTGAATTAATGAGTGCAAATAAAAGTTAATTTATCAATTAAATTGTAGATTTCATTTCACTCCTTCTTTGTATCCATACAAAGTAGTGATAAATCAATAAAAATGATATAATTTTATTCATAAAAGTATGCAATCATTTCATCAATGTTTTGTTATGACGTTGTCACGTTAAACTATCGTCCGTAAACCGACTTTACAGACAACCAATTTTTTTTTTTTTTAGTTAATTGTTTTGTGAAATATTTTGAACACTGTTCTTGTTGCAATTTTTGTCTCGTCGTTGCTAGCCTGTTCTGTGAATTTTCTGAGTAAATTATTTCCACGTACTTCTCTGTGCTGTCTTCGCATGTTTAACATTTGACATCAGCTAATGCAGGCTTGTTCTCGGTGTGTTCGTGTAGTCATCTTTGTTTTGTTTTTTTTAACTACCTACCACTAGAATTCGCTGCTGGAGCAGATACGTCTAATTTTGAATCATATGTTTAGCAGACAGAAATTTTAAACAGTATAATCAAGCGACTCCAATAAAAGTAAAAAAATAAAAAATTCTGAAACTTGGCTTCGAACATAATTTTCAACAAAGGAATTTTTATTGAAATATTACCCATCTCGTTGAAATTCATTAATCAGTAAATACTTTAAATTTTCCCTTTGGTTTTGTGAACTTTGTTTCGCGCAATCCGTCACAGATGACAGCATCGCGATTACACATTTCCGTTCCATGAAATTTCCGTCGTATTCACCAGATTACTGCTATCAAAAATGTCGTGCACCACTTTGCAAGAAATTATACATATTCAAAATTTCATAGTATCTTGAATACCGCTGGACTAGCCTAACAAGTATTTAATTTTAATAACTAGTCGTGCGCAAACCTACCCTTCTGAAGGGGAAAAGAAATAAATAACGAATTGTTAGGTTTTTGTAACGCACTTAACCTAACCTAACTCTTACGTTTACCCTGACTAGACACCGTCGGGAATCGTCAATGTGGCACGTTTGGTGGGAGTAAACTGATCTGACGACTTTTCTTAACTTTTACCTAGGCAAACGCACCACATTTAACGATTTTATTTTATTCACTTAGCTTACATTATTTTGACAATATCTAATGACAGTGACGAACATTCACAAATTTCAAAAAAACATAAACATGCCTCACCCGGGACTAGAACACAGAACCCCTTGGGTCGAAAGCTGGCGAGTATCGGACTGCGCCACGAGTTCAGCTCGTCCGTTTACGAGAGCCGAAAAAATACGGACATGCACGAACACGGACTATTCGGGTGCCTGACCAGAAGTAAATGAATAGTAGGTTTTACGTGCCTATCACACTTCCGTTGTATTTTTTATTTTATACTTATTTAAGCGCTTTATGAAAAACCATGCAACGAAATTTTCATAGATTAAAAAAGTCTACACACAAATTAAAAATATATATGAGCTTTTAAATATTACGACTCGGTCCATAAACTTTGATAGTGTATCTTTTCTCAACTTCAGATTGCCTTGTACTGATTCCTTATGCTACAGGCGTGAGTGTACGATTATTGCATAACAGTATAAATACATAGACTATAGTTTTCCATGTAGGCTATCATCACATGTCTTGAAAAATATTGACATCTGATATTATAAGTACAACTAACAAAAATTACTGTATCCAAAATTTTAATTCACGTCTTTTGAGTATATCGTGTACTAGTGCGTGTAACAACATGTCATTTACCATGGGTGTAGAAAGTATTTGTGGAAGGGAAGGGCGAAAGCCAGTCCCTCCTCCGGAAACTCTATTACAAAGATAATGCTTTAAAATACATTTTTAGGTTAGTTGACGATCCCTTAAGTACTTTTTTGAAATTCCTGCAATTGTAATTTTTGTAGAATAAAATTCTCGGTAAATTAATTTAAGATGTAGTTTCGGACATACGCCATTACTCATTAATTAAACTGTATGCCATGACAAACCTCAGTCTGTGTGTGCCTCAAGAAGGGAAAAGATCTCTATCCCGAAACGCCGCAACTGTTCTCTTAGGAATAATTATACTGTGTTAGTCTGTGGTTTTCAATATATCTGTTTTGTCGCTGAAGTGTTGCTTACGGTGTTCGTATGTGCTACCGACTCTGCTTTGTCACATCGCTGTGTCTCTGTATAGTCGTGTTTTCAATTTTAATCTGTTAAGTTTCATCGTTGGGTCATTCTGTTTGCCGTTGTGCACCGAAATATTTCTTTGTAAATGGAACAGAAATATTCATGTACACTTACATATTTGTTAATTTGTACATTTATATGAAAATAACTGTATCACTACAAAATAGTGTTACCATTTATGCTTCGTGTTGCCCCAGTACCTCCAATATTTAGTTATTAGCAAACAGTTGTTTGAATAGCTTTCCAATATTAGCTGCACAAGTTAAGCACGGTAAAACAAAAGAAAGCCAAAAGTAATAAAAGAAGTTAACTTTCCTGTGGCTTTAAAACCAAATAAATAAAGTGTTTATACAATTACTTCATGCTTGTAAGCACACACATATTTTTACTAAACACACTCTTTTAATATTTAACATTTATTTCAAAATAACTTTACCATCGACAGTGTTAGCTCATACATATGTTTTTACTAGTCTATGTTTCTATATAATTATTGTACAGCGGGACTGTAAGTTTGTTTGCAAGAAATCAAGAAAACAATTGCCAGACTAGTTATACAAATTATATTTCATTGTTATGAAATTACATAATTCATGCTGAATGAACAACATAAGAACACATAAATTTGTTCGTTACCAGGGTTAGATATTACTGCACGTACTGCACGTGTTAATGACACACGAAACTACAGTAAACTCGTGGAATAACATCAAGTCAGTGTTAAGAAGACTGCCAGTATCCGCTCTACCACTCTGGTTCTGGGGTAGAGCGCCTGCCTTGTGACTTGTAGGACCCGGGTTCGCGCCCCGGCTCTTCCAAGGCGGATTGCCCAGACAAAATGGGGGCATTTCCTCTGGTAGGAATATAATCTTTTGTAACAAGTCAGGCTACCAAAGAAACGGTAGGTGGAACAGAAAAAAACCTTCCAGGTGGCTTCCAAATGGGGAGCGCGTTTCTTTTCTTGGGCTCCCCATGAGGTGGCCATTCCGGGGGTTTCTCCGGGGGAACGGAGTTTTGCCAAAATATATATTTTTTTTTAGTTTTGTAGTGTTTTAGTTTTTAGTAACTGTAGCATTATCATTCTAACATGTTATAAATAAAGCTCAAACAAAAATTTAAAACATTGATTATTTGAATTAAGTGTGTATCAGTCGGTAAGTGGTTGTATACCGATGTGTGTTCAACCATTTATCGGTACATATTTTCTTGAAGTATTATTGACGGTTAAATTTTTGTCAGAAACCTTTGTTTTATAGTGTTTTAGAAGTTTTTGACGAAAAAAATATTTATAGGCACATGAATTTTATTCCTAAAAATAATTTCTGTAAAACAACACAGTTTTCAATCAGGAATATCGTCTTTAACACACGCTTAATATATACTTAATGATTGATGTTAAATACTGGGCCATATAATTAAAAAAAATTATTGTGAAAGTCTATAGGCCTTCTAATAATAAAACTGTTGGAGGCAAAAAAAAATCTGTACACAAGATGAAGTGAAGAAAAAACTATTGGGAATGGCTGTTTCCATTGTTTAGAACTCAAAAATAGAGTTGTCTGTTGGTTCTAGCATCAACCGAAAACTACTAGACGGATTTTGAGAAACCATTTTGTATTTGAAAGGTCTTTGGCTAACTTAAAAACTAGGCTATATGTAATTACAGAATTACACCCCGTCCTTATCATAAATAACTATTGTGATTCACCGCGAAAAGGTTTCCATACAAAAACAGCCTGCAAAGTACTATCTGTAACTTCTTTTCAGGATAACTGTTGAAATATTTTTTTTTCGCTTAAAGTTGTTAAATGAGGGGAAATTGCAAGCACTGAAGTTTAGGTAGAGGTTCGTCCATGAATAAGAGCCAATGATGAAAAAAATTGTTATTAAAAATTAATCAAGTGTATCGAGTTTTTAGCAAACCGCAATTTTTCCCCCACAGTAAAATTAATACATTTTTTTTATTACTTTAGATGCTAGTTAACATCTTCATGAACATCATTATCAATCACCGTGAAGGTTGGATGAAGTAACTGCACCTGTATTCGCCCAATGTGGGGGTATTAAACTATTTCGGGATAGAAACTACCCCCAGTGCAGGTGGTAGCAATCGCACCCACTACTGTCGAATTCGAGCCGAACATCATTATTTTTAGTTATTTATTTTTTTTACAACATGTACACAATAACGCTAAGTTTTTCAGCTTTTGTTTTATTTTAATCAAGGGGATGGCATTAATTAAGGGTTCTGGAAAATAATATTATTTTGAAATAGCTCCCGACGTTTTGCTCAAATGCCATTGTTAACTGATTATCAAGGGCTAATCTCGCTCCAAGAAATTGAGCTAGGCTGTAAGTGGCTTGTGTAAACTATAGATCTCAAATCCCGTTAGTAATCACGCCTAGGAATATTTAGAGTTGGTTTCAGAAAAACTTGAGTTTCTGGTTTATTTTTACTCGTAACGAGCATGGCCTTGAACTCGTTAGTAAGTGTGTGTTATTTCTGATTTGGGGATCGTGCTAATGAACTTTATTTTATTCCTCGGGCGTGGTGCCTTAGTTCGAGCATTGTATCAAAGTTTACTCACTAAACAGAAACGTCGTTAAAAAAAAATAATTTATTTAATCACGAGTTCAAATTTACCATTTTGTATATTCCCTGTCAAACATGATGTCTAAACGGATATTATACTTACAGTCATTTCAAATAAATATTGGTTGACATATATCAGCGCACGTTCTAATCATAATAATCTAGCAGAATATTTCTTTAAAATAGAAAATAGTTTATAGAACGACTGTTAATAGAAATATTCTTATCTGATACTTAGCAAATTAAACATTGCGCAAATTGTTCTGATAGCGTAAATATTTTATTCTAATGTTCGATAAATTGTTTTAAGTTTATAGTTCCATTTGGTTTTTAAGGCCTTTTGATATATGAGACATTTATGATGGTCTGCTTAATGTAAGATAAGTTACTTTGTTACATAATGAATTTTAAATTATACCTACCAGAAATACCTGCGATAAAAAAATATTTTTAAAAACTATTTTTAAAAAAATTATTTTATCTTACGCCGGAATGTGAAATAATGCTGATGAATTAATTTATAATAAATGTTTTAACATATTGTTTACGCCAGAAATTAAAAATGAAACATGATCCAGGTTCAGCCTGTTGTTTACGCTGTCGAGATGAATGGATCCGTGACGAACCAAGCCAAGAGTTGGAAAGGGATTCAGTGACGCGGTATCCGGGAAGCCGGTTAGATTGCGCGCGTGGTGCGCAGGGTAAAAGGTGTATCCCATCCTATCTTCCCGTCTCTCTCTCGCACACACACAACACACACACACACACGTGCTCAAGCCTGCCTCCCCCTCCGTATCTCAATAAACACCGACCGCTAGGGCAGGCTTGTCACGAGGGCCGAAGCTTGGTCGGGGCTGGTGAAGTGTTATTGCTGGAGGGGGGGGAAGGGGAGGGAGAGCTTGTCGCCTGGGCTCTAGGCAGGATGGTTCATATCCCCCAGGGATCCCCTATCCCCACCTCCCTTATAGCATCCACCCCCTCCCTCAAGGGCGGTCAAGCCAGCGCGCCGCGCGAAGGTCGGTTCACGCTCGATTCACACCAGCGTCAGTGTCACGTTATCCTCACGTCCAGTTTCTGGACCGCGTCACGGGGAAAAAATTGTTTGTCTGTAGAGTCGGTTTACGGACGATAGTTTAACGTGACAATGTCATAACAGAACATTGATGAATTGATTATATACTTTTATGAATAAAACTGAATCATTTTTATTGAATTATCACTATATTGAATCAAAGAAGGAGTGAAATGAAATCTACAAATTAATTGATAAATTTACTTTTATTTGCACTCATTAATTCAAATATGTTTATATCTTTAACGAAGAGATTATTTTAACTATAACTTTTATACATGCTTGCTATTTAACTTCTTCCACTCTGTGTTATTCTGTTTAGGATAGGACGATGATAGGAAAATTAGGAAACGAATGGGAGTGTTTAAAGTTTAATGTGCCTCGAAAAAGTAATATCGATGGTTGTTCCAATCGAGTGGAAGAGAGATAGATGCGGCGCAAGTGTACAATGAGCGTAACGGGACAGAGCGTAACGGGACAATGCGCGTAGTGGGACACTTTTTCGTGCGTGCAGCCGGCGTTCATCGATTTATTAGACGTTGTCACGTCAAAAAAAAAACACTAGACTCAAAAACATTCTCTTATCATTACGTTTACACGTTTGTTTTAGATAATAATACTACGTGAACCAGATTTATAAATAATTTCATGGCCGTGCGCCACTGCTGGTTTGCGCTGGTGAGCACACAGAAACCTCAACAATGAGCAACAAGGTTGAGGATAGCCTACACTTTCCCGGGAATGGCAGCCGCAAACCCAAAACCCGATCAGTTCCGAAGTTAACCGAAACAAAAATTTTAGGTTAGGTTAGATTCGGTCAGTTTGATAAATAACAGTTCTCTATTTTTTTCCTGAGAGTATAGGTTAGATTATTGTAAATAAAATGAAAAGTTCGTTAAATTTATCAGATTTATTTAAAAGTATCTAGACCGTAAATTATATAAATCCTTGCAATATTGTGTTTTGTTTTTTTTACGAGCAATCGGCAAACGTCGGAGAGCTTCGGAACTGTTCGTGTGTGGCTCTCGTCCCTGGGAACTGTATGCTTCCCCAAAGATGACTGCATAAATACACGGAGAACAAGGACGCATAAGCTGATGTCAAATGTTAAACATGCGAAGACAGCACAGAGAATTACGTGGAAAGAATTTAGTCAGAAAATTCACAGGAACAGGCTGGCAACGACGAGACATTAATTGCAACAAGAACAGTGTTCAAAATATTTCACAAACCAATTTACTAAAATATATATACATCTATTTATAATTGCTCTACTAATGCGTCGGTTTGACCAACTTTCTAGAGCAATCTTCTGGTACTCGTTTGAAAAAAAAGGGGGGGATATTTGTAATCGGGAAGTTCCAGTAAAAGTCACCGATGTGTCTAAGTTAATTGATTGTACGAACATATTTTATTCACGTCGTTGTCATCGTACCGTGTCCATTACGCTGTTATATTTCAAGCGCCACGAAAAAAGGGGGGGGGGGGGGTTGTACGTAATACGTGGCAGCCCGTAAATATACAATTTGCATGCCTTTTGAATAATTGCAACTAAAACCAAGATTTTCGCGACATTTAAAAAAAAGAAAGGAAAAAGAAAGGCAAGTAACAAGGTTGTTACTATCGAAATTTTTGTTTGAAAATATGTATTTCTTAAATAATCAAAGGTTTATTTCCAAACATTTATAGCATATCAAGAAGGAAAAAATCTAATATCTAACAACGAAAAGATACCTTATATAGTCTTTTTCAATATGTTTTTATAATTACGTATTTTTTTAATTCAGTTTTCAGTCGAAACAAGGAATTATTTTTAGTATATTATATGTTAATTTTTTTTTACTAGCTGATAATAGTTTTAATTTAATTCGTATCGTACTGTGTACTTAGGAGGGTTTCTCTTCATATTCCTGGTATTTGTTTTTATGTACGTGCTCAAACTTCAGTATTTGTCAGTGTTAATGAGTGAGAGACAAGTCAGGCCCACAGCACCCTAGGTTTTTTTTTTTTTTTTGTCATTTGCTTAGTAAATTTATAATATTTCTTTTACTTTTTTCATTGCATGTATAATTCAGTTGAAACACCGCACGTGAAAAAAAGAGACTTGAAGCACTTATGTACAGACTTTATTCAGTTCGTGTTGAATTTTCTGAGAAACTTGGTGCGATTGTGTAAATGACGCAAAAAAAGTAAATAATAATACAAAGTACATAGATAATCATTGGTAACAGTGCCATTTAAATTATTTTCTTTTATTTTTAATTATAATCGTACAAGACATCCATAAATTAGGTGTTTTAATTTAAGATATTTTAAATATTTGGTTATAAAAACTGGATGCTACTGCTTGGCCAACGGCAACTCTTTAAAAGCACCAGCTGCTATCGAAAATATCAAACAAATAATAATTCTGATTCAAAGCAATTCATGTACCCATGTATAAATGTAATAAATATATAATTCTACTTCATCGTAATAAAACACTGGCCACAAACAATATCATTTGTCTGGGGGGGGGGCCCTTGTGTTTGTCCGGCGAGTGCTGGTTGGTGGAGCGGGAGACCCGGGCCAATGAGGGACGATTCGCGGAGGAGAATAGGGAGTCTGGTTGACCGCCTCGGAAGGCGCACCGAAGCGTCCAGTCTGCGAAGGGTCGGCGTTGTTTGGTGTTCCGGGGCCTGAAGTTTGTTACAGTTCTGGGGTCTGACGGTTGTTTCAGTTCCGGGGCCTGACGGTTGTTTCAGTTCCGGGGCCTGAAGGTTGTTTCAGTTCCGGGGCCTGAAGGTTGTTTCAGTTCTGTGGCCTGAAGGTAGTTTCAGTTCTGGGGCCTGAAGGTTTTTCAGTTCTGGGGCCTGAAGGTTGTTAAAGTTCCGGGGCCTGACGGTTGTATCAGTTCTGGGGCCTGAAGGTTTTTCAGTTCCGGGGCCTGACGGTTGTTTCAGTTCCGGGGCCTGACGGTTGTTTCAGTTCCGGGGCCTGAAGGTTGTTTCAGTTCTGTGGCCTGAAGGTAGTTTCAGTTCTGGGGCCTGAAGGTTTTTCAGTTCCGGGGCCTGACGGTTGTTTCAGTTCTGTGGCCTGAAGGTTTTTCAGTTCCGGGGCCTGACGGTTGTTTCAGTTCCGGGGCCTGACGGTTGTTTCAGTTCCGGGGCCTGAAGGTTGTTTCAGTTCTGTGGCCTGAAGGTAGTTTCAGTTCTGGGGCCTGAAGGTTTTTCAGTTCTGGGGCCTGAAGGTTGTTACAGTTCCGGGGCCTGACGGTTGTTTCAGTTCTAAGGGTCTGAAGGTTATTCAGTTCCAGGGCCTGACGGTTGTTTCAGTTCTGGGGCCTGAAGGTTGTTTCAGTTCTGTGGCCTAAAGGTAGTTTCAGTTCTGTGGCCTGAAGGTAGTTTCAGTTCTGGGGCCTGAAGGTTGTTACAGTTCCGGGGCCTGACGGTTGTTTCAGTTCTAAGGGCCTGAAGGTTTTTCAGTTCCAGGGCCTGACGGTTGTTTCAGTTCTGTGGCCTGAAGGTTTTTCAGTTCTGGGGCCTGAAGGTTGTTACAGTTCCGGGGCCTGAAGGTTGTTACAGTTCTGGGGCCTGAAGGTTGTTTCAGTTCCGGGGCCTGACGGTTGTTTCAGTTCTGGGGCCTGAAGGTTGTTTCAGTTCTGGGGCCTGACGGTTGTTTCAGTTCCGGGGCCTGACGGGTGTTTCAGTTCTGGGGCCTGAAGGTTGTTTCAGTTCTGAAGCCTGAGGGTTGTTTCAGTTCTGGGGCCTGAGGGTTGTTTCAGTTCTGGGGCCTGAAGGTTGTTTCAGTTCTGAAGCCTGAGGGTTGTTTCAGTTCTGGGGCCTGAGGGTTGTTTCAGTTCTGGGGCCTGAAGGTTGTTTCAGTTCTGGGGCCTGAAGGTTGTTTCAGTTCTGGGGCCTGAGGGTTGTTTCAGTTCTGGGGCCTGAAGGTTGTTTCAGTTCTGGGGCCTGGGGGTTGTTTCAGTTCTGGGGCCTGAAGCGCTAACGTCAACAACAGTGAACGGTCTCGGCCTTTGGAAGGCAGGAGAAGGTCTGAATCACTGAATCACGCGTTCTTTCGTTATTTTCGCCGGGAGCATTATACAAAAATTTGCAGTTATTACTTTTAATCAGTCATAACTGAATCTAGCAGCTAAGTTTATTGTGACCATTTTTTTTAAATTCAATTGTTGTTTTATTTATGTATAATCGCACAACCGCTCTTTTGTCTAGTTGGAGTAAGGAAAAGAACAGTACAAAGGACGCTACTGACGTCATTCCTCAGTAAGGCGGATTGCGAATTTATTGTAACAAAAAAATATATATATATACAAGGTAATCATTGGAAACGTTCAGCCCATGTTGTGCACTAGTGAACACGTCACGAATGTATTCGTTCCCGATCTCAGCTTGGATTTGGCAACCACGTGCTCGCACTACAGTGACGTCACTAACTGAACAAACGCGCGGTTATACCTGAAAAACGGGCATCATTCATTGGTGATTTATACGTTCCTCGAGCATTCACGCCTAGGTAAATTAGGCGCCAAATAACTCACGGGTGTCTCCAGGAAGACTTTTCGGAAGGGGCGGGAAGGTGCAGCATCAAAAATTTACATTAAATAAATCAGAGAGTTGGTCATCGAGTTTTTACAAATGTGCGGTCTCAAATACTGGTCATAAGTTAACTTTCAACAACTTTTGATAAATGACACCAGGAGAGTAGGGAAAAGTTTATTTTCGAGGAAGGAGGGGAAAATGTGCTTTCATATACATTCCGTTTATTGTTTGGCAACAATCGATTTTTATAATGGGGCGGAGGAAGGATTTGAGGGTTATAAACATGTTTTGACACGTGAATTTAGGTATTTTAGCTAACTTAAACTTGCTCTCCAAAGATGGGGCAAAAGGTGAGTAACAGTTTTGAAGTGTTATTTAAAAAAATATGAGGAGTAACTTACAGAAATGAGGATTATTTTATTAGAATCAGTATGATTTTTTTTTCCCCCAAGTTCTGGTGGCCACCAGCAGAGACAAATTAATGAAGGTGGTTTCGTAACTCTTGTAGCGGTGTTTTCCTCCCGTATTCGCATCTCCACTTCTTCCAAGGTGTGAGGACGATGTATGAGAACTCCCCGTAAGAAGAAGTCACAGAGCCCCAGTCCGGTCCGCGTGGGAGCGGCTGTCGCTCTCTCGTGAACTGACCTTGACGCTCCGCCGGGGAGGAACTCGGGAGGGGGGATGGGCTCTGGCGGATCATAGGGGGGGTTGAAAAAGGGGGAAAGGGGAAAGAATGAAAAAAAAAAAAAAGATAAAACAATTTTCGCGCGGAGGAGACGAGATCGGGAGGTGAGATTTGCCGCTAGCGCCCGAGTCCCGCCACGCGTGATATTGCCGGGAGTCCAGGCGTGGTGTGGGGTGTCGTGGACCTGGGTGGGTAGGGGGGGAAGGGGCTCCCGAGCCATCGAGCACGTGACGCGAGTCTCTCCATCGACCAACACCTCCCTCCCTCCCTCCCTCCCTCCCTCCTGCACGACCTCCCGACCTCCGCTGTCCCTCGTCGTAGTTGCCCACGCCTCGCTACTTTTCTTTTCTATTTCCTAACCTATATTGCTCTCCGTGTACCGGGTCCGGGTTAGGGAAGACATCATAATGCTTGTATTTAGATAGTTGCAAATTAGTCTTTTAAAACAATTAAAAAATTGGTTGTCTGTAAAGTCGGTTTACGGACGATAGTTTAACGTGACAACGTCATAACAAAACATTGATGAAATGATTGCATACTTTTATAAATAAAATTGAATCATTTTTATTGAATTATCACTATTTTGTATGGATGCAAAGAAGGAGTGAATTTAAATCTACAATTTAATTGATAAATTAACTTTTATTTGCACTCATTAATTCAAATATGTTTATATCTTTAACGAAGAGATTATTTTAACTATAACTTGCATGTTTGCTATTTAACTTCTTCCGATCTGTGTTATTCTGTTAAGGACAGGACGATGATAGGAAAAGTAGGAAACGAATGGGAGTGTTTCAAGTTTAATGTGCCTCGAAAAAGTCAAATCGATGGTTGTTCCAATCGAGTGGAAGAGAGATAGATGCGGCGCAAGCGTACAATGAGCGTAACGGGACACAGCGTAAGGGGACAATGTGCGTAACGGAACACTTTTTCGTGCGTGCAGGCGACGTTCATCGATTTATTAGACGTTGTCACGTCAAAACTAAATTTAATTAGCAATTTTAGTTTGTACTCTTACAACGATACAGGAATTATTAACGTCAAATGCTACAAAACCAATGATGTTTACCTTGTTTTCTAAGACGTTTCAGTGAACAAACAGCTCGGTGAGTCGAGGATGCATATTCGAAAAGGTCATGCTGGTAAATTTCAATAATGTAATATTTAAAATAAAATAAAAAAAACAATAGCTATCCTGAGATTATGAGCACGTCTACGTGTGTCTGTTTGCCGTGAGAAATCACAGCCTCCCGTCCAGTCAAGAAGAAGTCAGTGGAAATCTTGTCGTGCCGCATGGCCAGTACTAGGAACCGCTGAGTGACATCACTGCAAGTTTTACATTCATATCGAAACGAACAACGTTTACGTAGTTGGGGTACATAAAGGCCAATATTCCATGACCCAAAAACAAGGGTTTAGGGCTTGAATATGCTACACCTGTTCCCTAACTGTATTCTTAGTGAACGATAGGACATGGCTAGTCCCTTATTTTAGGGAAAGGATTTCGGTGTCCCATCCGTCACCAATCCGTTGTCTAAATTCCGCGCATGCGCAGAGCCCACGTTCATTTTTTTCCAGGTGGATGATCCATGACTAGCGCCATTAACACTTATATAGTCACTTTTGTCATCGTTGGGGGACGTATCAAGCGTGTTTGTGCGAACGTGGGTTGCCCGCATTAGATCCGACCAGTGCACGTCTTGTATCACCGCGACTGCCGTTCATGAAAATGCGCCGGTTGTGTTACGACGGCAGTCGGAACAAGTGCGCGGCGCCCGCACGGTTTGTTACGGACAGTAAAACAGATAGAGCAGCCCACACAGGGCGGGCACTGCTGCCGTGCGGCTGTAGCTGCCACCCGCACTGCCCATAGCGCGACGGGCACCGCGCGGCAGCCGCAACTTTGTTACGGGCGGTTGTGAGATATAGAGTCGTCCACACGAGCGGTCGCGCCAGTCTTGCGGGGGAACCGTAGCGATATCATTGTCTTGTGTGTGCTGTCAAGTTAGTAAGATTTGGTTTCCACCATGAATGATACTGACGTAGAAAAAGTTGATGTTGAAGTGTATACAGACCAGAAACTAGAATTCCGAGTGGAGATGTTGCGTTTACTCCAAAAAATTTGACGGGCAACATTGCAACCAGGTTAAATAATTGATTCCCTAAATACAGCTCCTCTGTAGCCACTGCAAAGTACTTCCGCACACCCAAAGCACATTTCTGCTTTCCAGACACCACTTACAAGTGTGTACCACCCACCTCCAACACCCATGTATGGACAGCTCCAGGTACAAAGTGCAGAACCTATGTATACCCAGCATCTGTCACAAATACAAGGAAGCCAAAACAGCGAGCTTACAGAAAATCGGCTTTTCACTTCATGTCGTTCCATCGTGTCACCATCTTACACCGAACTGTCTGCGTTCTCGGATGACTCCTAATGTGCATACCATAAATAAACACTTTGAATATCAAGTTTCATGTTTATTATCTTTCATTTTTTATTGTACGTGAATAGCTGTACGAAAGAATTTTTCAGACTTAAGGACATATTTGTTTTCCAGTGCGTAATGTACATAACAATATTAATAGAATTGTATGAATACACCTACAATACAAGTATATTTTGCCATCTTTCTCATATTTAAAACAAACCTGTTTTGTCTAAGAAAGTTATTGCGATATGTAAATGTCCTTGTCAACTTATTTAGTACAAGTTAGTACAAGAAAAAGTAAACACACTTACCTAAGCGTTAAAGCCATCATTTCCATTGTAGGTATAGCCAGCCTCATGTTTGTATCTTGCTTTTGCAAGGTATACTTCACAGTCTCATGCAGTTCATGAAAGCTTGCAGACGACATTCTGAAGTAATTAAAAAATTTCATTTCGTCTTCTTGCAATAAAAAGTTTCTTGTAACAAACGACTGCTCACTATGGGATGTACCTAACACTTAAGATTCGACTTTTTTTCTTTTTAACACCTGAATACCTACGTACACAAGTACTGCACTATGGCGTGCAGCCATTGCATCTAATGACTGAACTCTAAAATGGTAATGCCCGCAGACATCAGCCGCACACTGACCGCTCATGTGGACTGCACCACGCAACTGCTATGCGGGCGCCACGCGGCTCCCGTCCCGCACACTGCCCGTTGGTGTGGCCCGGGCCTTAATGTGCCCGTGGATGTGGACACAATGGTGTGACAGCTACCACGTCAATTGGACGATGGTCAAGCGTTCAATGTTAACACGAAGAAGAACACGGTAGGTACATAAATCTACATATCTGAGCGGCGTGGTCAGTCTGTGGTAGAAGCTTGGCTGCAATTCTTACTTGGTCAACCATCGTTTAAAGCATTACAAGATTACAGTAAGCTGGGATTCATTTCATGCCAACACAATAACCAGTTGTGTGGCAGCCAGCGTCACCGTTGATGATCCGATCGAGCATCTACAGTGTGACAGAGGTGTGACAGGAGTCGGAGGTTCTGCTTGCAAGACAGCCCACTATGCTTTGGATTGAAGAACATTGTCTAAACATTGCTCCGGGCCAGCATTCAACACCGCTGAACATTATTCACGACGTGCATGCCGAAGAACTATCGTTTCCTTCGACATGGTACGGTACTGGCAGGCAGTTCAACTCGGATGTGCGTGTTACCCCGGTTCATGATCGCAACAAGCGAGATACGAAACGAAGCGATCGCCTCAGCGTCACACCTGTGCATATTTGGTACATGGCCATGAAAATTATGCGGCTGCGTGTCGTCGAAGGCATATATATAGTATGGTTCGATGCATGCCGCAGACTGCCAATATCACTCGCAAAATGCTGGAAGATCGTACGTTTGTCGATGAGTGCGCCGATAAGAACCTTGCATTTCTCAAATCTTTACCAAATACTGTGCAGTATTGGATGGATCGCAAAAAAAATATAAATTACCTGTTACGTACACGCATTTACGTACAACACACGGCTGAGTCCATTACACAGCCACACTCCATTTTTTAATTAAACCAAGAACATTCACTATTACACAGGCATGTACTTTAAATTTTGCACTGTTATTTAGGTAGAAAATTATATTTCAGCAAATAGTTTCCGAAGAATAGCATAGTAAAATAACAAGAGATTTTGCGATGCAAGCCTGGATTACGTCATGGCCTATTTTTTTCGTTATTTGAATGATTCCTGCAATGTGGAAGACTGATTTAAAATATTTTCATGCCAAACGCCATTGCTGGTTTTAACTGTAAGTCATAGAGAAACCACACGAATAAGAATAAACATGAAATATGAATACAAAAACACAGAAAACAAGTCGAAATCAGCCGATGCCGAATGTTAAACACATAGACAGCACTGAGATAAAATAACTATGGTTATTTTAGCATATATTAGATAAGTTTTCATAGATAATACGTAGTATTTCTTACTAAAATTGGCGCATAATATCATATTTTATTTTATGTTTCAATCAAGCATTTTTTTCAACCATAATATTCAATAATTTGTCTCTATTTGGTTTTATTGTGCTTATTAATGTGCGCAGTAAATACTGTAAAGCTATTTAGCTAACGGTTTACTAATAACTAACTATTGGATGCACTGGGACAACAAGATACATAAATTCCCGGGTAAGAATCCGGATACAGTATTACTGCGAACGTTTTTTTGTAGTGATGCAGTTTCTTTTAATGTAAATTTACAAATTTACAATTTTTTTGTAATTTAACATTAGTATTCCTGTTCCAAATTTAAAAAAATAAAGTGTAGTTATCTCTTTTGATTGCATTCTTATTTTCTCAGGCAGCCCAGATTGGCCGCATTAAAAACTTGTCTAATTCTGTTTGACGATCCGTCGCCAAAGAAGTACAACTTTAATGTGACTATTTATTTTCAAAATAATACTTTATTTGAAACTCAACTATTCAGAAGCATAACTTCACTCCTTATTAGGCTAATTTTGCAGTGCACATTCCAATAAATTTCAGATGTATTTCAGTAGACCTATGTGGCGATTCCTTGATATCTCATATTATCTTCATGTAACTTCGTCTCTTTGAGTCAGCTAATTGATACAAAAATAAAATTTTCTGAGTCCACAATACGCACAAGTAGTTTAGTTTTGCACTATATTTGCTACATGTGCTAAGACAAACAACACAGTTCCAGTGAACTTTGGAGGAAACCAGCGCTGGTACTTCACAGGTGGCCAGTCCGGCTTTTGGGTGAAATGATTTTGGGAAACTATTCACAAAACGTAAAAATCTGAATGGTTGGGTCTAGAAACGAGCCCTTTTTTTATGTTTAAGTTGGCTGGAAGACCAAAAAACCAAATCTTCATTTCATCAAACTGTTTGCAATGATTTTTAATTTCACATAAACTGTATTTTACAAGAGTAAGTTCCAAAATTTAAATGCAATTTTTATTTGACATGTAAATTTATAGGAAAAAATATATTTGAATATGTAATTTTTTTTGTTTAATCATGCCGCATTTGATTTATTGATTACACACCGACGTGCGAAATATTCGACATGGCCGCGTGGAAAAGTATTTCTGTGCGAATGCCATTAACGCAATTCCTGCCCACGTCGGGAGCGTTCAGCGCAGATTTTAATTTGCACGTGAGCCGGCGAGATGGCATGTTCGATTAATGCGACGAAATTACGACCCGCAGCGCTGTGCGACTGCTCCTGGGGTCGGTTGCACCCCAACAAGCTCGGAGCCAGGGAGTGGTCAGGCTGACAGCCATGTAGAGATGCAGTTGAAGTCACTGCTATTTGATGCGTGTCATCTAGGCTATCAGCACGCGGCATTCGGTGGGTGTGATTTCGTGAATTCAACGAAAATTCACGCGCCATTCCATTTTTTTTTTTGGCGTGACAACGTCTAATAACTCGATGAACGCCGGCTGCACGCACGAAAAAGTGTCCCGTTACGCACATTGCTCCGTTACGCTGTGTCCCGTTACACTCATCGTTCCGTTACGCTCATTGTTCCGTTACGCTGTGTTCCGTTACGCTGTCGGCGAGTGCAGTAATAATAGGTTATGATACAATTGATTAAAAAATTATGGTGATTCATATAATTGATGATAGAAATTTGATTATAGTTTAATTTATATGAAAACTTGTTCATAATTATATTTAAACTTTATAGCTAAACGCCAGTTTTTAAAATTAATTACAAGTCATCTAAGCGTGAACTGTTTCGTCGACTGTTTATAAAGTGAAGTGAAAAGTTAATGTGGTTTTCATTGCTTATTAGAACAACAATTTCGCCAATAAAGGTTAATTATTCTTGCATTTTAAAAATCTTATTACTAGCATTATTTCAAGTATTTATTCTTTTATTATTAAAATAAAAATGATTCAATTTTATTCATAAAAGTATGCAATCATTTCATCAGTGTTTTGTTATGACGTCACGATAAACTATCGTCCGTAAACCGACTTTAAAGACAACCAATTTTTTTTTCTCTATGGATTTACAGACCTCGTGTGTGCTGCATACCTATCAGAGAGCGCAAACATTCCCGTGGCGTTTGAAAAAAAATAGAAAGATGACACAGCTGTTTACCGTTCGTTCCTCTTCCAGTGGTCCGGTGGTCCGCACCAATTCTGCGGAACAACAGAAAAGTTGGGTCAGGTGCAGTGTTTGCATTGTGGAGAAAGTTTCTAAAAGACTGAAGTATTTACGTGAAAGAGACTGAACGTAACGACGGAAACTATGACTCGTGCTTATCGACAGTTTTCAGGCGTCGCCGAGCGCCATTCCCGCAGCGAAATGGGTGTTGCAATACGGTGATAGTGATTTAAAAAAATTAAATGTTAGCGAGTCTTTCAGTACTCGCTATGTCTAACATCTAACCAACCGCATCACAAACTGTGTATTAACACCACACATAATAATTATTTAATTAATATTGTATATTGTTACGATTTACTGCGGGTTCGTAAAGGATAGCCCAATTAAAGATTTTATTTCACACACAGTTTTATTGATGGCCACTACATATGTATTTTACAATTAATATTCTAAGATGACAAATAATTAACTACACTTAAAGAAATGTCTATTCCCCAGCCACTCGTTTTCACACACCGCACACCTCGCTGGGCCGCACCTCTGGCGCAACTCTCGCCGCAGCACCCCTCGTGGATCTCCGTCGCCACACTCCGCCGCCGCCGTCGCACTTCCCTTTCGCCGAGATCCCGTCTAAACACTCTCTCTGAACTCCCACTCCCTGTCCTGACGTCCTCGGGCATATATATAGGCCCCGGCGCAATTCCAGAACTCACTAGAGCGGCCGGGACCAGTCGCGTCATTTCGAGCTGTCCCGAAAGCAGAAATCTCTCGAAAACACGTGTCGGCGGCTCGCGTAACTCCGCAGCTGGCAGGTTTCGAATGTCAAACTAACAGCGCCGCGCGGGGAGCTGAGGGCTGGAGGGAGATAAAGCGGCACATCTCATGTTACGGCAGCCGCCAGCCAGCTCTGCACCTGCGCATGTCGTGGCCTTGCTCACATTCGTAACAATATTATTAATAGCTGAAGAACCTGGCGCTGCCAGGGCCTTACACATCAGGTCAAGTCTGCGGGACGTATAATTAAAAAAAGAGAAACTAATATCTTTAGCGAATGTCTATGAAGCAAAAGGAATGTACGTGCCAAATATAAAGTATTTGTGTATTATAGTTCCGGAGAATTCTGATGAGTCAGTGAATGGTATTTGGTATTTTGCTTCAAACGAACTTTATTTTTTTAAGGCAAATATATTTTGAGGTATTTCGAATTTTGAATTTTTAAAGAATAAAAACGGATATTTTCCCTCAAAAAGGGATTTTTTTTTCCCCCTTGAAATAGGGTAACTTTGAGGAACTTTCAGTCATTTATTAGGCATTTTGAGGAAATTTTAAACCAATATGGCCGCCATGACGTCATATTGGTCGGTCATTGACTCCATCCACAGTCCACACTCCCACTCCTGCGTCAGGAGACCCTTTTATGTACTATTTATATTAAACTTAATTTAGATATCTGTGCCTGACATCCAGTTGCAGCAACTGACGTCACAGTGTATGTTATTTACGTGCTCTGTGTTCCATCAGTTGTGTGTGTGTGTATGTATGTATATATATAAAGAATTGTATGTGTGACAATGTTTTGGTATGGTTTTAATCACGTCCTTATTTTGTAGCGTTCACGTTATTTAAAGTAAAAAAAATATATATTTATTTTTATTAATATTTTTTATTACAAATTCAATAAAATTATGGTAAAAGAAACTTGTGATCACGTTCATTATTAATTATATTCCTTTATGTCCACATTGTAGACAGAATATTACTTTCTTGCAATTAAGTTATAATTATATTTCCGAGTGTCTGGAAAATTATGAATCGAGATCTTAATGCACGTGCCTAGTCATGGGTGTATTTACGTCGGTGAGGCGGGATGATAAGCGCGACGCTCGCTAGTGCTTCTAGCGCGGTATCGCTCCTAAGCGCAAGGCTCTAAATTACGCGTAGTATTTTCTTCGTGCACAGTGTAACTATAAAATTTGAGTGGTAATTACAGTATTATATGGCAAAGAAATAAGGATACAGATGTAGTGCAAGAAAGTGTAATAGGCGTTTCATGCCTAAATATTATTCTGAAAACACACGTTTTGCCATTTTCAAGCTTCTAAAAATACATTTTAAAAACGAAATACGGAAACATATCCTTAAATTCTTTGCTTAAACATGGATATCTTAATCAGTTTTCATATAGCGTGGTTTATTCTGAAGCTCTGCACACTGTATGTGTGCCCAGATATACGGGGCCCTTAACAGTAACACCCCCCACCCCCCACCACTCCTTTTCTACAGCCATGGGCTGTTTGTTTCTCAATGAACGTTTGAGATACTTAATGTGTTGCTGCAAAATATATTACTACTATATCATGCAGGCATGCCTCAGCTTTGTCAATTACCGTACTGTAACAACGTAATTACTGACCCGACCAAATTAATTTGATATTACCATCAATGATCGGCTGTTTGGTAGGGCATCCTCTAGTTCCGGTATTAATTGCACGCAGTTAATTATCATTCCATGTCACGTGTTCAGGATAAACGGAATATTTTTTTTTAATTGAATAATGAGAAGGATTCCTGTCAATAACTGCACCAAACATGTCGTAACTTGCTAGTTCAAAGCTGACAGCATATTGTTAGGAACGCGAGGGACCAGACCACAATGTTAGGTTCGGAGCTGGCTACGTGCGGTCCGCTAACGTAAAGCATGCCACGCACACCCGGCCGGATTACAAGGGTCGTCGCTACCTTCTTCCCACTCCACTCCCCGTGCATCGTCGTGCCTCGGCGCTGTTATCTATCGCTGAGCGTCCTTGGGAATTTGCTATTGGCTAAGAGTAAAATCCGAATTTTCAGTTCAACGTGCGTTTTGTCCAAAGCTTAACTGTCGAAGTCCCTGTCCGTTTGGTTTCTCGCAATGGTCGAGACGACAGAGATCTTTTTTTGCTCCTCCACGTTCACCTGACATTACACCGTGCGATTGGTTTTCTTTTAAAGGTTTATAAAAGACCGTGTCTACGTTCTGCCGCTAGTTAAATAATTTTCCAGATTTCAGACACGGAATTGAAGAGGCTATTGCTTCTATTACTCCGGACTTTTTAACCAAAGTGTGGGAATAATTTGACTTTAGGTTGTATGTGCGCGTGTAACTAAAGATTCGCATATTCAACACTTGTAAAAAAAAGAATTAGGTTAGTTTAACTTCAATTTATATATTATTTGTGGTAAATAGTCTAAATGAAACTGCTGTACACCATTGAAACTGATAGGACATTCTCTATAGGGCGGATTGGCAGACATAGGAGGCATAACAGTGGCCTTTCCATGGCGGGGATCACAGGTGGACCAAGTAGCGTAACAGTCACTCACTGACTGATCACAGTATGTATTAAGAAAAAATTAATAGCTTGCATAAGTAGATAGTCACTGTAACAGCACTATGTGTTATTTCGCCCCATTCATGCATATTAAGCTGTGCGAGAATGTAGCCTTTGGTAGCAACGGACGGGTGCATCAGCTTGTTTTAAATATTCATTCAGTCAAAAATTCAATCCATTTTCGTTTGTGGAAACTCTAGTTGTCCAACTTGTAAAACAAAATATCTACGCTAGCCTTCTGCAAATCCTGTTTTTTTTTCCTTCAAACTAATTTTAAATTGAGTACAAAAAAAATTTACGAATATCGAATATTTTTTCAAATAAAATTTTAACAATTAATAAAACTAATTGATCGCATAAAACAAATTGTAATATCTTCTATTACGTCTATGTTTTATTCATCAAGTTCTCATTTTTTTTATTTTTTTGTGAATTACTCACACTTACTAGCTCTATTGGAGTAACAAATAATTGAAAATCTAATAGGTATTCCATTCTAATAGTCGAGTATAATGCGGAGTTATTCGATGTGAACGGTGAACTGTGGAGTGGAGGATTTCCGGCGGACCGCTGGGGAGGTGATGTGCGCGCAAGTTTGGCAGCCTGACGGGTACTTCAAGAGGGCTGGGCAGGGGGTAGGGGCAGAGCTCCGGGACAACGAGCAGGGACCGGCGGGCACTGCCTCCCAGGCCCCCCAGCCTCCCACACACGAGTGCCGCACCGCGCCGTCGGAATAAAGAGGCGAGGTGCCCCGTTCATCTTCACTTCTACCTTCCCCCCATACCCGCCTGAGCATAGAGAAGTGAAAGGTTTTTTTTTTTATATTGTGAAAAAAGGGGGCGGGTAGGGGGTTTTGGCGGAAGTTTATAGAAGCGCATCGCGAGCTTATGGAAGAAACCCCCCCCCCCCCCCCCGGTCGGGCGGAGTGTGGAAGAGAATTGTGCGAGGGGGTGGGGGGGGAGGACGGGCGAAAATAGTCGAGCGGTGAGGAATGGCAGGCGAAAATGTAGAAGAGGCGGAGATTGGCCCTGTATTCTTGGGGAACTAGCAGGCAATCCCTCTGCTATATATTATACATCAACCCTGCCCCTCTCTATCTCTCTCTCTCTCTCTCCTCGAAAACCCAAAACCCCTCCTCCCACGCCATTACCTCCAGCCTCCCCGCCCGAAGCAGTCGAGTGGAGGAAATACGGCTCAGATATTGGCGAAGTACATGACCCGTATAACATTCCCACGGCTCGCCGCTGAGCTGGTGGATCCGTGGGGTGGTCTTCTCCTGGAGGGAGGGGGGGAGATCTGATGAGAGCGCACTTGCCGGTCCGTCGGCAGCCTCTTCGACGAGCCGTCTCGAGTCGCTCCAGACGGCGCGCCGTGGCCGTGGCTGGAGCGAGCCGTCCACCTCGCCGTCGCCGTGTTGCGAACACCCGTAGCATTGCGAACACCCACGGCATTTGCGAACACCCACAGAATTGCGAACACCCACAGCATTGCGAACACCCGCAGCATTGCGAACACCCGCAGCATTGCGAACACCCGCGGCATTGCAAACACCCACGGCATTGCGAACACCCGCAGCATTGCGAACACCCACAGCATTTGCGAACACCCGCAGCATTGCGAACACCCACAGCATTTGCGAACACCCGCGGCATTGCGAACACCCACGGCATTGCGAACAACCACAGCATTGCGAACACCCACGGCATTTGCGAACACCCACAGAATTGCGAACACCCACAGCATTGCGAACACCCGCAGCATTGCGAACACCCGCGGCATTGCGAACACCCACGGCATTGCGAACACCCACGACATTGCGAACAACCATAGCATTGCGAACACCCGCAGCATTGCGAACACCCGCAGCATTGCGAACACCCGCAGCATTGCGAACACCCACGGCATTGCAAACACCCACAGCATTGCGAACACCCGCAGCATTGCGAACACCCGCAGCATTGCGAACACCCGCGGCATTGCAAACACCCACGGCATTGCGAACACCCGCAGCATTGCGAACACCCACAGCATTTGCGAACACCCGCAGCATTGCGAACACCCACAGCATTTGCGAACACCCACAGCATTTGCGAACACCCGCGGCATTGCGAACACCCACGGCATTGCGAACAACCACAGCATTGCGAACACCCACGGCATTTGCGAACACCCACAGAATTGCGAACACCCACAGCATTGCGAACACCCGCAGCATTGCGAACACCCGCGGCATTGCGAACACCCACGGCATTGCGAACACCCACGACATTGCGAACAACCATAGCATTGCGAACACCCGCAGCATTGCGAACACCCGCAGCATTGCGAACACCCACGGCATTGCGAACACCCGCAGCATTGCGAACACCCGCGGCATTGCGAACACCCACAGCATTTGCGAACACCCGCGGCATTGTGAACACCCACGACATTGCGAACACCCGCAGCATTGTGAACACCCGCAGCATTGCGAACACCCACAGCATTTGCGAACACCCGCGGCATTGCGAACACCCACGGCATTGCGAACACCCACGACATTGCGAACAACCATAGCATTGCGAACACCCGCAGCATTGCGAACACCCGCAGCATTTCGAACACCCACAGCATTTGCGAACACCCACGGCATTGCGAACACCCACGGCATTGCGAACACCCACAACATAGCGAACAACCATAGCATTGCGAACACCCGCAGCATTGCGAACACCCGTAGCATTGCGAACAACCACAGAATTGCGAACACCCGTAGCATTGCGAACACCCGTAGCATTGCGAACACCCACAGCATTTGCGAACACCCACGGTATTGTGAACACCCACGGCATTGCGAACACCCACAGCATTGCGAACACCCATAGCATTGCGAAAACACGTAGCATTGCGAACACCCGCAGCATTGCGAACACCCACAGCATTTGCGAACACACACAGCATTGCGAACACCCACGGCATTTGCGAACACCCACAGCATTGCGAACACCCACGGCATTTGCGAACACCCACAGCATTGCGAAAACCCGTAGCATTGCGAACACCCGCAGCATTACGAACACCCACAGCATTTGCGAACACACACAGCATTGCGAACACCCACGGCATTTGCGAACACCCACAGCATTTGCGAACACACACAGCATTGCGAACACCCACGGCATTTGCGAACACCCACAGCATTGCGAACACCCATAGCATTGCGAACACCCGTAGCATTGCGAACACCCGCAGCATTTGCGAACACCCGCAGCATTTGCGAACACCCACAGCATTGCGAACACCCACAGCATTGCGAACACCCATAGCATTGCGAACACCCGTAGCATTGCGAACACCCGCAGCATTGCGAACACCCACAGCATTTGCGAACACACACAGCATTGCGAACACCCGTAGCATTGCGAACACCCGTAGCATTGCGAACACGCGCAGCATTGCGAACACCCGCAGCATTGCGAACACCCGTAGCATTTCGAACAGCCACAGCATTGCGAACACCCACAGCATTTGAGAACACCTGCAGCATTGCGAACACCCGCAGCATTGCTAACACCCGCAGATCGACCTCGTGACGGGGGAAATATCTCGTCATTGCGAGCATACGCATTGCATGTGCATACGAAATATCTCTTACGTTGTCTAAATGTTTCATGCAATGGGTAGCTTTGATTAAAAACAATTACTTTGACGTGCGCCATTGCAATTTTTCACTGTTAGTCATGGGAAAAAAATTCACAAATGCAATATAAGAAATGTAAAATAATAATTTAAACTTAAACCCACAGAAAACAAGCGTCCAGGAACCATGCTGAGCGGCCGCCCACCTTAAATGTAAAAGTTAAATGGTTATCTGTCTCAGCTACAGTACAACCAGGAACGCTTATGTTATTACCAATGATCAGCGATCACACACAAAAACGTTTTCAATTCACTGATCAACTGCTTTCACGATAAAAAAAAAAAGGAACAGAGATTCAAAATTCTCCTGAAGCAATAATGGTGAATCTGGCTTTATTTCGCTGCCTTTTGTGTTAAGTATTATAACTATCCCTAATGGGACGACAGAATTGTATCCCCTTGGAAAAGAGTACCTTTCAGACTTATGGTGGCTGTAATGTAGCTGGGTAGAAACTGAAAAGGTACCCTTTCCGATTTCTTAAAATGTTTCGGTTTTAATGAAAATAATCACTGGAAAGGTATCCCCTCGGAAAGGGTACCTTTCAGGATTTTCTGTACAGTGACACAGCAGAAAATAAACTGGAAAAGTACCCTTTCCGATTTCTTAAAATTCATATTATTTTCTGCTTTAAAATCGTGAAAGTTATCTCCTCTAACCTAACCTTACCTAACTTAACATAATCGAACCTAACCTAACCTAACTTAACCTAACTTAACCTAACTTAACCTAACTTAACCTAACTTAACCTAACTTAACCTAACTTAACCTAACTTAACCTAAACTAACCTAACCTAAACTAATTTAACCTAACCATTCCGAGCACAAACATGTCGCAAACTGGAAAGGTTACCTTTCCAAGGGGATAACTTTCAGGATTTTAAAGCAGAAAATAATATGTATTTTAAGAAATCGGCAAGAGTACCTTTCCAGTTTATTTTCTGCTGTGTCAATGTACAGAAAATCCTGAAAGGTACCCTTTCCGAGGGGATAACTTTCCAGTGCATATTTTCATTAAAACTAAAACATTTTAAGAAATCGGCAAGGGTACCTTTCCAGTTTATTTTCTGCTGTGTCAATGTACAGAAAATCCTGAAAGGTACCCTTTCCGAGGGGATAACTTTCCAGTGCATATTTGCATTAAAACTAAAACATTTTAAGAAATCGGCAAGGGTACCTTTCCAGTTTATTTTCTGCTGTGTCATTGTACAGAAAATCTTGAAAGGTACCCTTTCCGAGAGGATACCTTTCCAGTGCATATTTGCATTAAAACCGAAACATTTTAAGAAATCGGAAAGGGTACCTTTCCAGTTTCTACCCAGCTACACTATCACCACCATAAGTCTGAAAGGTACCCTTTCCAAGGGGATACAATTCAGCCCCCCCCCCCTCCCTAATGGGTCGCAGCCCAACTGAAAATACTCACATTGGAACATTTAATTTTATTAAATACTAGCTGCAGTACTCGGCGTTGCCCGGGCTGAACACAGGGTGAGGGGGGCCGTTTTCGAAATCAGATGTAGTTAGTAATTGTCTTCTTAATTTGAATGTCTTGTGTGCAAAATAATTTATATCACTGCAAGAACCCGGCAGACGATGTTCTGTCAGTATTTATTTTTTTACCTCTATATATTTAAAAATGGATGGTCTGTATAAAATAAAAATTAAGTCGTGCTTATTTGTGTTATTTCATAACATTGTTGTACTTGCTTCGATTAATTTTGACGCTTGGAATTGACGCAAAAGCTCTGGTTTGATTTCATTAACAATTTACTATTAAATTTCTGATCATTTCATAATAATAATGCAGATTTTAAAGTACAATAGAACACAGTTTTACATTTAATGTGTGATTTTATTTTGAAATGGTATAATCAGTTACGACTTAAGCAGCTAATTAACTGAATGTTGAATAAAAAATATAATATTTAGAGAGTACTATCTCTACCGACATTAAATGAGTGACGTATATACGTCCGATATAAATTAACCGGGTTTCCAAACCGGATCCTGGTGTTTATATCTCCAATGAACCAAAATTTCGAAGCCCCCTTTTTTTTATATAGCAGCTTTCCTGGCGCTGGTTCTGTTCGGGCGAGAGGATGCAGACCAATTAATTAGTTGCGTGTGTTTACGTCCTATCGCCAATTCAACAACCACCACGCTGCCGCACGCCCGCCGTGGCCTTATTGTGTGCTAACCGGCCTCGCGTCCGCGTGTATTTGCGGATTGCAGAACAACTTGTAATTAGTTGTGTGGGCGGGGGTGGGAAAAAAAAATAAAAAGATTGTCCGCGTAAAATAGCTAGCATGTTCACAGCGGCCGTGTGACTGCCGCCGTAAATAGCGCGTGAGAGCCCTCCCCCCCCCCCCCCCTGCTACTCTTCCGTGCTTATGGTTTCCGCTCTCGCTCGTTTATAACCGGAAACATTTTATCGATTTCAAATTCCGCGCGCCCGCGCGAGCGCGGAAAGGCAGTTTCGCATTTTTGCCACCCGCTTCTCATTTCTCTTTCATCCACCCTGTACACACACGCGCGCGCGCTTCACTCCCCTAGCAGGCGTGTTCCACATGGTGAACAATGGCCCTGGGGCAATTGCATACTCGATATGGTTCCTCCCCCCCGCCAGCTCTTCCCCCTCTTATCGTAATTTTTATCCCCTCTTCCATTTCCCAGCTCGATAACAAACGTAACGTGAACCGACCAGAATTATGACGATAGGCTTGCAGATTCCCGCTCGTGAAGGAAAAAAAAAAAACATTTTAATGACACGCGTGCTTCGCTCAGGCGGACTAAGAAGGGATTCGTTAGGTCACTGAAGCCAAATTAAAGAATGTGTGAGAAATTCTTCGAAATTTTTTGAACGTTAGTTTAAAATTTACTTTATTTTTCCTGGCTCTGGAAAAATCGACGCAATTTATACAAAACAAGCATTTGTCGCCGTAGTAAAATTAAGTATTTCGGTCTTATAAAATCGCAGTGTAAATAAAAAACAAAAAAAGATGTTCAGACAAAATATTTAGAGAGGTTTCTTTTCATATAGACGAGTAAAAACAGTATGTTCAATCTTTATTGTGTGAAATGAAAACTAGTGTTTTAATGTGTCTGTATTTTATTACATATTGTGTATTCATGACATAACGTTAGATAGATTGATTATGAACTTAATAGATTTTTCGTCGGTTAATTTTCGCCGAGGTTACACGGCTAATTCAGCCTCTTACTGTGTCGTCGTTGATCCTAGGAAATAGTTCACCATTCATAGCATGAAATAAGACCGTTATACTGTTTTTAAGAGGATTACTTTATTAACATTCCAGTCGCATACTTTGTGTTAAGGATTTTGTAAGAAGCAAACAATCTGAAGTATAAGCGTAAAATGTTCATTTTCCATAAACAAAGAATAGAAAATAACCAAAAAAAATAATCTTAAATCCCTGACGTACTACTAGCTATAAATTAAATTTTTTCATAAATAAAATTCATTATATTAAATAATTATCTTTTAAAAAGTATTTTTAAAACAGTTATACAGTTTTAACGAGGTTATATTTCTAATAAACTTATAAGAAGCGTATCTAGCAAAAACAGCTCTACTTCATTAAACTTCAAAATGTAAAAAAAAAAAAAGTTATTCCGAAATCTTAATTTTTAAGATAAATAAACGAATTGTTTTTTCCGACAGTTACGCGAATTCGCGTTATAATTGAGGATGCGAGGAAAGTCTTTCGTTTACGTGAAATGTTTTAGTTGCACCTCACAAAGTTTTTGCCGCGTAATGTCCTAGCCTACTATAAAACAATGTTGTATTATTGCTTTCTGTACGTGCCACCAAAATAACAGCCTACACCTCCCATCCCACCCCCCCCCCTTCTCAGCAAAGGGCCATCCACACCACATCAAACACTCTGCGGACAGCTAATTTGTACAGAATTGACTTGGAGGACCCTACATTTCTCCGCCACATCAAACGAAAATACTGCCTTCAGTCAAGAACCCGTTATAAAGCAGCCCGTAATTGGCGTGTTTCGTTTCACTGTCGCTAGTTTTTTTTAAGGAGAGTAATTAAATTTGGCATAGATCTTTTCAAAAAATGGTATTTAATGAAAGGTTTCACAAAGTTTTTTATCCATCCAATAAATTTTTTTTCTAAAAAATAAAATACATTGCCAAATTTAAAAACCGTTATTCTATATATTTACTACACTTGTATTTAATGAAAAATCTGATGGATTGGGAGACTTAAACAGCAAAAAAAAATTAGTAAATTTTAATATTTATTTGAAAAATTGGCTGTTTAAAGCAAATAACTTTTTCAGTTAACAAATAAATATTTAACAGAGTGAATAACCCGAATAGAAATGGTTGCCGCATAATCCGTGCAAAGAATAAAAATATTTTTTTCACCAAAAGGTGCAGCATGTTTGATTTCATTTTTAATTGTTGCCAATAGAGAGAGCTATTTGTCGTTACTTGGCAAATATTTTAACTCACAACGATTTTCGTGCGTATATAAACTTTTGGAAAAAAAAAATGTTTTCAACTTAAATACTACGACACTTTTTTTTAATTTGTTTTTTTTTTTAAGTGAAACTTCCAGTGCGACTTCCAACAAGGTTGCGTTAAACGTTTAACGCTACCATGGAGAAAGAAAGATACACGAAGGTAGAAAGTAGGAGAGAGAAAGATAGTGAGTCGGTAGATCCCAAGCTCATGCGCGTGGTATTCTTGCTATGCAGCGAAATAAACAGTGTGAGCGTCGTGAAAACCAAAGGGGGAACTACCATTGATGCAGTTTTTGCAAGAAATATTGAAAAAAAATAGAACTGAAACATTTCGTATCATACTTTAGTTATCATAATCCCATTGTAAATGTTATAGATTTGAACATTTCTCCACTCGAAAATGATAATTAAAAGATGCTATCAATTGTGAATTGTAAGCAATGTTAATAAAGTTTGTCTTAAAGAAAAAAATATGATTTCACTAAAAATCAATTTCTACCCCTTCCTATTTTCATTTCCACATTACGAAGTTTCACTTCTTCCGCGCGGAGGGACTCCACGCACTATTTTTTTTTTAATTCAGAACCGCGATTACTTGGCCTATAAAATGTTCTGGCACGACGTTGAATTGTGGGACATGCTGTACGTTCCGTTGGCTGAGAATAAAAAGGAAACGGAATGAAAGTGCAGGATCGGAGGGCCGGCGAGGGAGTCTAGGGGTGAAGTTGCGATGATGTCGGTTGTTGATAGGGGCCGCTGTGAAGGGGTGTAAAAGGATCGGAAGGGGGGGGGGAGGGTTGCACGTACTGCCGACTGGGGGCCGATCACACAGTTTTACAGCACCCACGCCGTCGACGAGCTACGACACTCGTCGAGTCTGTGTGGCGCTGCGTAGTCTCCGACACCACCCCCTCCCCGCCCCCTCCCCGCAAACACCCGATCTGTTCCGGACACACCCGAAGTTCTTCCGCGCGCTCGTTCGTCCCTAACACCGTTTTGTGTCATTTATACCGTTTAATGTAGTTGCAGTATTTTAACGCAGGTGACCTAACTCAAACAATGTTTCGTTTTGACGTGAATACGTCTTGTAGCTACATCCGGGAGGCCCGTTTTCAAAAAAGGAATGTTAAACGAAAATAGGATAGAATTTATAAGTTTTTTAAAATGTTAACTAGGCTTATTACAGTCGAGTTTTATATATATAAATGAGGAAAGTGTTTACATATGCGCTATTTTAACCTTCTTTTGTATATTCACAGGTGGCTACGAGTAATAGGTAAGTTTCTCTAACGATCGATTCCAGATGACTCATCTATTTGTAGAGTAGATAAATATTGAACATACCCGTAAAACAATTTCAATCAAATAAAATCATTTCGTGCAATAAACAGTGAACTCTCGAAACCACGTTTAAAAAGTTTTAGAAACATTTACGATTTCACAATCGTGAGAAGAAATTATTAAGAATAGTGCGAAAATATTTAAATGCTGAGGCAATTGGCGAATTTTTACAATCTGAATGGCGATAAACGTTGAGTTGAAGAAAGAACAGCTTGTGACGAAACCAAAAAAAAAAAAAAAAAAAAAAGTGGCACTCAACTGGGCCGAACGGACCAGACTAAGATGGCGAACATTGCACGGCGTAGTACGAGTGCAGGCATTGCCGATAGTGTTCAACCGCGGCCGGTATTACTGACTGTGATATGAGTCTTGTGATAGATCCAACGACATCAATGCCTCAGAACCTATTGAAGTGAAACTTCAAATGTGACTTCCAACAAGGTTGCGTTAAACGTTTAACGCTCCTGTGGAAGGGGAATAGAAAGAGACAGAGTGAGAGTGAATGCGTGTTTCATAGACACATAAATAGTGTGTGTGTGTCATTTCTCTATGTCCACGAGGTTTCGCCGCGTCAATTTTCTCCTTGGGGCGAACCCGTCCGCTTAATTAAATAAACAGCTTTTATCGTTGAATGATTTCGTGATTTATTTTAGTTTGATTTGATACAATATGATTTCACTAAAAATCAATTTCTACCCCTTCCTATTTTCATTTCCACATTACGAAGTTTCAATTCTTCCACGCTGAGGGACTCCACGCGCTATTTTTTTTTTTTTTAATTTCCGTCCACACTATATATTTACGTCAAAAACTGCGGTCTTCTCCAAAACAGCCTACTTCCAATTGTAGCCTACTTACGATCACATAGCCGAGCGCAAACCTACACTCACGAACAATTTTTTTTTAGTTTATTTTATTGACGTAACACGCCTAACTACCCTAGATGTTACTTTTATAACAGCAAGAACGTGAGTTATTCGGGCGTTTTCGAATTGCGGTCGACGACAACACACTCCAGCAACGACGACCTCAGACTCTGTATTTGGTTGTAAAGGGGTTTGTGCTACTGCACAGCTGTTGTGTTGCACACACTCAACTTCGTTTGTCGCAACCATTGACTAATCAATACAATATAATTCTTGTAGTATTTCAAAATATTTCTCAGCAGCTGTTTTCCAATAGAATATTTCGTGAAAAGAATTTTCTGTGTGTAGGATAAAAGACCACTCTGAAGCTATTAAAATAATTCACACATTTGTTGTCTGTTAAGTACTGTTTTCCAGTAGTTAAAGGTATTTTTAAACCATTCCCTAAATAGCTTTCCAGATTTTTATCTCTTACACATTAATAAGCATAATAAAAAAAACATAAAATCAAATATTTAAGTAGGTAATTTATTATATTTTCCATTGTTTAAACAATTTTTTTTAATTAAACATCAATTGAAATGAATATTCAGTATTACTTTTAAAAAAACTATTTCATATATGCAAAAATAACCATAGCTACGAGTTATACAAATTTACAATATATTTATTGTAGTATTTCAAACTATTTCTTAGCAATAGAATCTTTGTAAAAGTACAGAAAAAAAATTCCTGTGTGGAGGATAATTATCACTCGAAGTTATTAAAATAATTCATACACGCTTTATCTGCTAAGTGTTGAACTTACAGCTAGTGCCTCAAATGCCAGACGTCAAGTAATTTAACTCGTGCATGACCTGTTATGCACCATTTTAAGTAAGTGGTCAGTGGTGAAATAACTAAATAGTCTTTTTAACGCCTCATCCACGTCAGGATCTTTAGAAACGGGTGAGAGGTTGAACCGTAAAGTTGAACAGCAAGGGAAAAGGGGGATACCACCGAGAAAACCCACTATCTCACGGCAACGTCCACCGAGTTCACCGCTTGCGAACAACCCGCGTTCAACCCAAACAAGCGTTTTTTTTTTTTTTGTTATAGCGAGTGATCTGAGGTACATGCTCTCAGATAATAAGATACAGCAGTTCCGTAATCAAGGTGTTACATTTCACAATCACCTCACATCGACACTAAAAAGAAATTATGTAATTTTAATTTTGTGCTATTGGTGAGAAAAAAAAATATTTTTTTCGAAAAACCATGTAGTGGCAAGGAAACATTTATTTTAATAGAAAAAAAAGCATTTCAATTTTTCAATACAATCAAATTTACAATTTTTTTCTAATTACTGACGTTCAAGCAGTTAGCTGTTATTTATCTATCGGATTTGTTATATTTATAGACGTGACAACGTCTAATAAATCGATGAACGCTGGCTGAACGCACGAAAAATTGTCCCACTACGGATGTGTCCTGTTTGCTTTTTGTACGCATGCGTGGCATCTCTCTTTATGCTCATTGTACGCATGCGTGGCATCTCTCTTCCACTCGATTGGAACAACCATCGATTTGACTTTTCAATCATATTTTCGTAATTTGAATTAATAATATTATGTAATTTAACGGTCGTCCACCGATTTTCAGCACAATCGGTACGGTTATATAAAAGTAATGTTGAATATTCAAATACGTTTTGAACCAACAATGGTGTTTTACAGTTACGCATAATAATTCAAATTACACCCGGGATATTTTGCACAATGTTTTAAAAAATATTGTAACACATTATAAATAAGATTTGTGTATTTGGGATGCGTATTTGTTATAAAATCGTGTTATAAAAACGAAATATTATTCCCCTACCGTGAACAGAATTTTTATAAATATGTATATAATATCTGAAACTACAATAGTTCAAGTATGGCCTCGTGGCCACGCGGTTAACATTATTGATTTTGTCAGTTCGAATCCCGGCAGCTGCAAAAAAAGTTTTTGTACTTGTAAAAATAAATACGGCGCACGCAACATTTCTAAAGTAATAAATATATTTGAATTAATGAATTCAAGTAAAAGTAAATTTATTAATTTAATTGTACATTTCATTTCACTCCTTCTTTGTATCCATACAAAATAGTGATAATTCAATAAAAATTATTCAATTTTATTGATAAAAGTATGCAATCATTTCATCAATGTTTTGTTATGACGTTTTCACGTTAAACTATCGTCCGTAAACCGACTTTACAGACAACCAATTTTTTTTATTATAATACATTTTTAAAGAAAAAAACAATGAAATGGTGTCAGGTAAGAAATATCATTTATTTTGTTGTGTTTCTCAATTTTTCTTTTTCATTCCCCTAGGAATTGGCATCGCCGCTGGCTTAGCGCTCGGAATGCAGATGCATGGCAGTGTGTTGCAGGGGGGGAAGAGGGGAGGGTGTGAGGGGGCGTGACTGCGGCGGTGGCGGAGGGGAACTCGGACCTGGGACTTCTTGCGAACTGCGCAGGGAGACCCAAGTTCGTTCGGGAGTTGGCCCACCCTTCCGCGACGCCTTAACGCGCCCCCCCCCCCTTAACTGCCGGGCGCAAAGCCGGCTAATTGCGCGCGAGAAACCGCCAGCCCACACAACCGGGGGTGGTTTCCTAAACCATTTGCCAAAAAAAAAGTTTCGTGATTTTTGCCTGCAATTTTTAAACGAATCAAAAAGATTTTTTTACCTCAGTCGATTGTTTCTTTGACGGCTTCATCACTCAATAAGTAGTGTTATTCGATGCGTTGTCTGAATGATTTTTGCAATGGGGAATTTCGTTAGAATACAATTTCTTGGACATAAGCCGTTTTGTCATGGCAAAAATTTATAAATGCAAAATAAGAAATAAAAAATGAAGGAAAAAGTAAACCTATAGGAAAGGACTCTAAATCAGCTGATGAACAGATGAACCCGTCACTGTGGTTTGCGCGACCCCTGCTCGCTATACAGCCCCGCGTCACACTCGAGCGGCGCGGGTTGCGTCCGCCCCTGACGACTCCACGCGCTATGCCCCGCCCGGGAACTAAAGATGAACCGTGCAATAGTCACCGACTAGTGTTTCTTGCAAGTTGGAGAATAAGCCAGTTAAATTCAGTACCGATTATTTCCTGTCTTTGAAAAGCTAAGACATAGGCTATATTAACTACAAAATATCCACTTAGAAAACTAATTGACTTAAAAAAATATATAAATCATTAATCACATTCAAAATTAATCTATTTTGGTTAAACAAGCAATAGAGGACTAAGCTAACATGATTTAAGTGTAGTTTTGTACGACACACTATGTGGTGTTATGACGAATATTTCGATTAAATGGGTGCGTTCCGTTTTAGGTCACTTTGTTACATTTTAGTTAAACATAATTAAACTTGTTTAAGTGGGATAACTTTGACCAAAATTATATATTTGTGTGTATAAGTGTGTTTATATGTAACATTCGTATGTGACTATAACTTTCTTTTTGTTGAATCAACTATAATCTTTGAATTTTTTTTTTTACATATCTTGACGTTCAGAGAAGAATGATTATATATATATATATATATATATATATATATATATGTAACATGCGTATGTGACTATAACTTTCTTTTTGTTGAATCAACTATAATCTTTGAATTTTTTTTTTACATATCTTGACGTTCAGAGAAGAATGATTATATATATGTAACTGAAACTTGTTAGATTTGAATAAAACGCTAGTGGTTACTTCATGATATCATTTAATATTCTTTCACATTAATTTCTTCTTCATTTTTTTTTCAAAACTTTCGAGATTCTCAGGATAGGTTTATAATGATTTTCCAAAATCACTGAAAGAGAACTGCTGAGATTCTCAGAAAATATATTTTGACGTGAGAACGTCTAATAAATCGATGAACGCCGGCTGCACGCACGAAAAAGTATCCCGTTACGCACATTTTTCCGTTACGCTGTGTCCCGTTACGCTCATTGTACGCTTGCGCCGCATCTAGCTCTCTTCCACTCGATTGGCCTATGCGTCCGAGGAGAAGAAAGACAGCGGCAGCACACAACTTACATCTACACGTGAACTG
Organism: Bacillus rossius redtenbacheri; assembly: GCF_032445375.1. NCBI lineage: Eukaryota > Metazoa > Arthropoda > Insecta > Phasmatodea > Bacillidae > Bacillus > Bacillus rossius. The sequence goes on along the minus strand of NC_086338.1, from coordinate 29,000,061 downwards.
TTTCGTCGACTGTTTATAAAGTGAAGTGAAAGGTTAATGTGGTTTTCATTGCTTATTACAACAACAATTTTAGCAATAGAGGTTAATTATTCTTGTATTTTAAAAATCTGATTACTAGTATAATTTCAAGTATTTATTCTTTTATTACTAAAATAAAAATGATTCAATTTTATTCATAAAAGTATGCAATCATTTCATCAATGTTTTGTTATCACGTTGTCACGTTAAACCATCGTCCGTAAACCGACTTTACAGACAAACAATTTTTTTTATGAATATTTCGTTTTAAAGTGAAAAATAATAATAATTAAAAATCGTAGAAGTGAGGCCACCACGTGCGTTATAAATTTAAAAATAAATCTCAGGTACAGGTACAAGTGTGTGAGCCAGTATGCGAGTGTGCTATGAAGCAAACATACCTTCGACGACTCCACTCCTGGTGGTAGCACTTGTCTCTGACCGCCGGGCACCGCGCCTTCACTGAGCTCCGATGACGAGGTCGCCTCGTCCCACCTGCACAGAAGTTTCCCTTCCCAACACCCCGAGCGCCGGCTCGTCGCCTGCTCCGGTCGGGAAGCCTAAGATGCACATAAAGTTCTGCCATTCCCGATTACACCCGAACAATTCACCTTCGGCCAACCTCGGGTTCATTTATTAATATTTATATTTCTCTGTTTATTTTAATGTACCTAGCTATACTAACCTAACTAACCGTCCATAGTGTTTTAAAGTGTTTTAATGTAGCTAACCTAACCAACCACTTTTAATATTTGAATTAATTTTTCCTGCGCAAAAATAAAACAAATCCCGAAGTTGGCCGAAGGTGAATTGTTCGGGTGTAATCGGAAATGGCAGAACTTTATGTGCGTCTTAGGTCTCCCGCTCCGGTTGTGGCTTGTGAGTTGGAGGACGCGGCGGTCGGAACTGCAGCGTGCGTGAGCGAGGACGGCGGACTGATGGCTTCCCGTGCAGTTGGACTGCAGGTTCAAGAACTCTCGGTCCGAACTGTCCAAACTGCTCTATTTCCCGGTTCTCGGAACCCGTGTTGGGCACTGGCAACGGTGTCAGGCATGTAAAAAAGACCTTTCTCCCAACCAGGTCCACACCCTAACGGGATCATATGCCTGGGGGAGTATTGGTGAATTCTATGAGGTGTGAACCTAAATTACATGTCCAAACTGTCGGTCCAAACAATCAGTCGTGGGAGGCATCTTTGTTTATATTCTTTGGCTGCTTTGCTATTTGTTCAATCATTTTTTTTTCTAACTAAAATTACAACTGCAACTGCAACATCCAATTCTATATTCTACGATGAAACGATGCACCTAACGGCAACAGCAATCACAAGACTGATATTTGTGTGGAGAAGGTTTCAAATGGTTTGGTTCGGTCCGAAATGAGCACCCGTGCAGAGGACCTCGGGTTCGATCCAAACTGTCCGCTCGGGCTGGGCGGGACTGATCGTGTCTGGCGGCCTTTGGAGACCGCGCGCTTTTTGCGTCACGATCGATACGCGCCGCTCGCCAGCTGGCTGATTCGCGCGTGTTCCTCCGCGCGCGGCCCCGAGACATAGTCCGCGCGGTGGAACTAGTCCCGGCTGTTCATCTCAGCTCTCGGCACACGGCATTTGGGGGGGAGGGGGTGATTTCGCGAATGCGACGGAAGTGTGTGACAACCATGGTGCTGCCATTTGCGGTGGATGGCGCGAGCCTAAGTTCACAAAGACAAAAATAAACTTTAAATTATAAACTGTTTAGTGAATTTTTTTACTGTATCGGCAGTATTTTAATTAAAATTCGTTTTCAAATATTAGGTTTAAAAATGGAGTTTATTATTTTTGAAATTCTTTTTTTGCATTAATTGGAGCCCTTTTTTTTATTTTGTTTAAAATTTTGGTATGGTAATCGAATGATTCAGTAGTCGACGTAGCTGCTCCGGCAGCGAATTCTAGCGGCGGATTTGGGAACTACGCGTGATTTGCGTTTAGAAACATTCTATAAAACACAATTTGCGTATATTTATCATTCTCGACATTATTTTTAACAATTTTAGGTTAAATTTCGTGTCCGAGTCCCGTATTATAAGTGTATTTGCAACATGAGAACACGTGAATTTACTCGTTACCGAGTACAGATGTTGTACATCACTGGCGGGTGCTGAAAGACTCACTCATGTTTATTTTTTTAGACATACTCCATACGTCATAAGAAACCTCAATAACTAAAATTTGATGAATATTCAGACATACAGAATAATAGCTACAAACAGCCGATGTCGAAAGATAAAAAAAATGTTTAAAGTAGGTAGGTACTTACAGAAAATTACGTGTTAAAAATAAGTCAGAAAGATTTTACAGTACAGGCGAACGTATCATTCTGACGACGAGACAGTTACAATAAAAACAATTATTTAAGACAAAGACTACCTTTGACAACATAGTGTCAAACAGACGAACCTAGCAATGATACTAAACATATAGTGTGAGCGAAACGACACAACTGTTTTATCTTTAAACGCCTGCTGTGTCTCTCTGTACTGTCATAGTTGTGGCGTCCAGAATGGGCTCAGTGCCCTCAGCCTTGAGCGTCCATGTACAGACTATATAGCAGGTGTAAATTATATATTTTACGCCTTAGTTATTTTTTATGTGAAACTTATTTGGGTGCGATGGGAGTAATATTTCAAGGAGGCCGTATTTTAATGCAAATTTTTCGTGAAACATTGATTTCTAATATTTTTTTATAGCCTAACTAATAACTAAGTGTATTTGTGAGTGGTCCGGGTTAGGGAGGGGACTAAGTGGGTCTCAGGCCGGACTGTATGCTCTAATGGTGCAGGGTATTAGCCATGCAGGAGGGATAGCATGCATCATGTGCTAGGAGGGGATTGGCCAGCCATGGCTGCGATTTGCGCCATGACTAACTCCCGCCACTGACTATTCTAGTCTGGAACTAGACAATTTTGGCCCAGGTAAAACCTGCATAGACACACAGGGAAAACCCTGAGCGCTTTCATGCGGTATGCAAAAAGATCGTGCATTAATTACAAGCAGGTTGGTTACGGGAAACATTGGGATGGTTCAGGAAGAATAGTTGGGCAGAGTAGAAAGAAACCACTAAGCAAGGAGGTGGGAACTCGGACATTTCTGTCCACATTAGTTCAAGGCGTTGCTGGTTGTTTCGGGGGCGACTTTGTGTCGTTTCCCGCCTGGCTGCCAGCCAGCCAAATTTAAATTACGGAGAGGGAAAGAAATAATGGCCCCTATTAATTAAATTATATACTTATAACCTAACTAACGCTACCATGACGTCCAGAACTCAGCACTGCTAGCCTGAGCATGCCACTTGTTAGCAAGGACAGTTTCAACTGTGTATACTTGCACTCAAGTCGTGGACAAGTACCAGCTAAACGTAACTATTACTCTACGGTGGTTACAGATCGGCCCAGCTTAGCTAACCTAACGTATCGTGCCACTGTACCGCCTAGCAAGCAGCATGCCACTCGTTGGTTATAGCAACTACAACGGTGTATATTTGCACTGAATGCATCAGCGAGCACAGTATGGTGCGCCACCTAACTCTAGGATTATAAAAGCACTAGCGACCCGCCCCGACTTCGCACGGGTGCAATGCTGATACTAAATATACAATAGAATGTCTTTATATACAACTTTCACAGCTTTTTTGTCATTAGACAATACAAAAATAATATATATCAATTAAATGCACAATGTATTTAAGGTACTTAATTGAATAAGGATTAATGCTGTATTGCTTAAAATCGCTTCGTAAATAAGCCATTCTTTCTCGTAAAAAGTAAAGGATAAAAAATGTTTATTGTGGGTTATCCCTAATAGATAGACATATACCATCGCGGACTTTTTTTGTTAACCTTTTTTAGGTGTACAATACTGTATCACATTATTTTGATCTATCTCTTAGGGTTCAGCCAGCGTTTGCAATGTAAGCGCAAAAAAAAATTTTACATCGCATTAGAAACCTCTCAAATTAGCAGTGTTTCTCTAATATATTATGCATGTACATATAAACCTTCCTCTTGAATCACTCTATCTATTTAAAAAAACGCATCAAAATTGGTTGCGTGGTTTTAAAGATCTAAGCATACATAGGGACAAACAGACAGCGGGAAGCGACTTTGTTTTATACTATGTAGTGATATAGAACTGCCCGTGTATGTTATACCGGTAGGAAATTTGAATAACTTGAATTCACATTCAAGTTGCTTGAACGCGTGTTTATTAAAGGCAGGCTGTGTGTTTGAGCGCAATTCTAACCTAATGGGAAGAATTTATTCGCCAGTCCGCTACGACCTAGTCGCTGGCTGGTCTCGGGGACCGCGCTGTGATTGGCCGGCAGACTGCTCGGCCAATCACGCGGCACTGCGGCGGGCGGTGCGCCAGGATGGAATCCAGGCGTTTGTTAACACTGTTCCACGACCGGGTCGTGATTCCCGAGAGAGGAAACGAGTGCGTTTAAACTATTTGCGCATTTACCATAGAAAATGTGTGTGGTCCCGACGTATAAGTCCTGCGAAGTTTCCGAATCAGTTTCCCGATGCAATGCGTCTGTTCGGCGGTATACCGGAGCGTCTGTGGCGATTCGAATGCATTTATTCTGGATTCTCTGCAGCTTAATGAAGTGCGTATTGGCTTCAGTGGCCCAGACAGGGGCTGCATATGTAATTATTGGGCGTATGAGAGCTTTGTAGAGCAGTAAGCCGGTTTTAACCCTACGGCTACATCGGCTTCTCATAACTGGGTTATTATAACCTGAGCTTGTGCTCGCCTGTCAATGTGGTGGCGCCAGAGCTGTTTCCTGTCCATGTGGACGCCTAGGTATTTAACATCATCCTTGTGTGGCATGTGTTCGTCAAACAAACGCATTTTCGGGCTGTGATCTGCAGGCGGGATATTTTTGCGAGTAAACACAATTGTTTTAGACTTAGTTGTGTTTACTTTAAGGCGCCAAGTTGTGCACCACTGTTCACTCTCAGTGAGCGCAACTTGCAGCCTGGTCGTGACTATCTGTAGGTTGTGATATCTGCACATAACCTAAACAGTATCGTCTGCATAACAGCCTAGCTTTACTAGCCTATGTGCGGGACGTGGCATGTCTCGTACAATTATGTTGAAGAGGACATGGCCTAGGATGCTGCCCTGTGGCACTCCTGCTCTAATATGTTTTAGGTCAGGCGTTGCCCCTTCAGTTGACACTCTAAAGTTTCTACCTGCCAAGTAGGAGGTTATTAGTTTGACATAGCAATCAGGAAAATCTACTTGGTAGAGCTTGTAGTGAAGCCCTGCATGAAACAATCTATCAAAGGATTTATCTACGTCTAAAAAAAAGTCACGACTGCATAGTCTTGTACGTTAAACACGCTTGTTATCTCTTCAGTGAGACGTACTAACTGATGAACTGTCGAATGAGCACCGTGAAAGCCGAACTGTTCATCAAGTTATTTTCGTGTATGTGGCGATTTATACGGTGCAATATTACACATTCCGCTATTTTCGACACAGTACTAAGTAGGCTTATTGGCCTGTAGTTCTGGGGCAAGGCTTTGTTTTTTCCTGACTTGTGGAAAACTATTGCTTTAGCTTCCTTCCACCGGGAGGGAGAAATACTAAATCTGAACATTGCATTTATGCATTCGACTAAATATTCCAAGGCCTCGTCTGGGAGCTGTTTGAGAACTGCAGCCTGTATGCTGTCGTACCTAGGGGCTTTTCGCGGCTTCATTTTCCTGGTAGCTCGCTTGACTTCTAGTGCCTGAGTTAGTAAAGGCTCAGAGACAGCGGGCTGGTGCTATTTGTACCGTAGTTCGCGGTAAATTTGCGCTGCGAATTGCCTGTCACAAGGGCTGGCAGGCTGTTTCCAAGGTGTTGGCGAAAGCATGTGCATTGTCAGGGGGTTGAAAAACTAAGCCATTATTAGTGTTTAGGGGCGGTATCTTCCCCGATTTATTAAAAAAAAATCGCCTTGTGATAGTTAAGGCACTTCCGTCCTGGATTTTTGCTTCCGACTAGCTGCTTCGTCACGATGAGATTTCATGTGATATAACATATTGTTGTTCGTATGTTCTGTGCTTTGTATTCTGTGTGCGTTGTCGTGTGTATTCACGACGCAGTCTGTTCTTTTGCGGTATCAGATCGCGGATGAATGTGGGCAGTTCGTCATGCAATCTTTTTTTCTGGTATGCACCGGTTTATACCGTCCTGGATTTCCGTAGTGAATTCAGTCATCGTGTTTTCTAAACTTTCGCTATTATTTATGTCCACAATATCCTATAGATTTTGTGTGAGATAATCTCTAAAGCCTCGCCAGTCTGCAAGTTTGTAATCCCTAGTGTTACGTGGCGGGTTTGATTCATAGTTCGGGTCGTCGAAAATTAAATGAACAGGGAAATGGTCGGACGACTTGTCGTGTATAACCTCGAGTTCGAATCCCGTGATTACACACTTATTTATAGCAATATATATTATATCGGGCAGGTTGTTTAGCCTTCCTGAGTCATGTGTGGGTTCTGAGGGAGCATGGACCTGATAATATTTATTTAATTAGCTGGTGGGTACAGCGTAGCACAATATTTGTCAAATCTCTTACTTATTACCTCCATGCATTTCCCTCTGGATATCAAAAAAAAATTTGCCGATGATGAAGTTTAACGTACGCATAACGTATTACGTTATAAGTCGAAAGTGCTCTATTTGAAATCCCAAAACATTACTTAAAAAGCAGTCCTACAAAGCACCGTCGAAAATGGAATTGAACGTTCATTTAAGTCATTTTCATTAACACAAAACTGATAAAGTTTAATGTATAAAATTAAAAATTTTATAAACTTTTTCTTATTCCTACTTTATTACAAAAGTACTTGCAGTTTTAATGTAAATGTGTGATATACCATACAATTTTTTTTACTCGCTCCATCAGAATTCAGAATGATATAATTTGCCTATTACACGTTTATATTGTGTCCTAATGCAAAATTAAGATAAAATTAATAGTAAACATTTTGCCAGGCATTGTGGTTAAACTGACCTGACGATATTAACGTTAATTTTTCTCGTGAGTACTAAAAGTCTAACTTTGTTTCATTTAAAGGGAAGGTATGGAATCCTAAAGACCTGTATGTGGGTTCAAGTGTTCTTATGCCATAAAAATATATATTTGCGTTTAATATTTAAATTTTGCATTCCTTTAGTCGTATATTGCATATAAAGCACTTATATAGCATACTCAGCACGATCCTAAGTGGCTATGCCATAATACAATCATGACCACTTACAGAGACCAACTACATTGGCTATGAATGGTCTTATATAAATAATTTGTCAGAACAACATTGAAGATGGCTGCAATATGGCAAGCCGAAACTTCAGGCACATCATTTTCTCCTTGGATGTGGTCCAAACCCAATAATCAAGGAGTAGTTAATATAGCGTTTATTTAAAGTATTGTTTCATTTAGTCACTCCCAAAATGTAATTCATTTTCAGAAGCCAATAACATCACAGGGAAATAAATATATCTGTTGGAGTCTGCCATTATAAGCTTCATCATTTATCAAAATTGTGATTTTAAAAAAATTGAATTTAACGGTAACCATTTTTTTTGCCTTAAAAACCTTTAGGACTAAAATGGAAGTTTTTGGTTATGATCGATTTAGTAAAAAAATAATACTTTCTTTACATTTGTTAGCATTACTTTTACTAACATTATTACGATAATTACAGTCAACTACTTGATCTTTCTGGGATAATAAACATTTATTTAGTTCTATTATTTTTCTTTTTTTTTCAAATTGTGGTTTTGTATGTATTTCCTCTCTTCGTTCGTATTTGTTTCTGTATTTTTTTATTATTATGTTTTAGAGTGGCTGCCTGGTTTGTAAGATGTATGTTGTTTAGCACTACAAATAAATAAAACTATCTCCTTCCCACTTGTGGTTTAGATTATTCCGACTTTACGACCGGCATTCTCACGTTCCCCTCCCACATATGCGCCCTATCAGGGTAGGGTGGGAGAAACTTCCAGTTCGTTTTATATATATTCCAGAGCTTATTTAAAACATAACTGTTAAGTGATCGCTCCCTGTTGTTTGATCTGGAAGGTATTAGTGCTTCGGCAATGACCACCAACCCAGCATAGTCACCGCCTCAGCACCGTACCTCGCTAAGTTCAGTTTGAGTTACTCAGTGTCTCGATGTAAGTTACGCAGTGACAAAGTCCCGCCCAATGAGAACAGACGCCTCCGCCCGCCGCGCTGCACGAAGCGCACGGGAATCCTGAGCCGGCACGTAACGGAACGCAGTCAGCCCGCGAGGAACAACTGCCGAGGAGCAGCCGAAGACTCGGCTTTTCCCTCTTCCTGACGCCACGTCATTTCCTTCGGGCTCCGCGCTCGTTCGTGCGCGGCAGATTTCCGGCGAATTACAATTCCCGCTTCGTTGATTCGCGAGTGGTGGTGGTGGGGGGGGGGGGAGAGAAAAAAAAACACCACTTCTGGTAATGACAAACCGGCACAATTGGAACGCGGTGGCTGCGAGCTGGGAAAGTGGGTGAGTGAATTAAATGGCAAGTTCGTCTGCCGGCACGGTATTGATCCGTGCCAGTCTTCAATGGGTAGTTAGCTATCTCAATTAACTGAATCAAAGAAACGATTTAAAAATCAATTTTTTTTTCCTACATGAACCTTAAGCAAAATATCAGTCGATTCTAATATGAAGCGAATGAATTCTTTCTCTGAAAGTATAAAACACACATTTATCATGGTTGTGTTGAGTACGCTGGCTGCATACTTAAAACAAGAAAAAATTGACAAACGAAAGTTTAAATTATTGTTTTATAGAAAAGTTACAGTATATTTAAATACAACATTTTAAAATATTAATTCAGTCCATTAAAACAGTTTTTTTTTTGTAAAAATTTTAATTTTTAGTTTACTCTGTTAGCATCGTCGTTATATTTTGTTAAAGTAAATGACTTGTATAATTGTTTCGAATATTAAAAACAAATAATTATTGGAAAAATTTAGTACATCATTTAAAAGCTGTGCTGGTGACTTCGTTTGCATCGAATTAAAAATAATTTGTATGTTTATACATGATCGTCAAGTATACTTCTCAAGCTAAAACAATACTGTTAAATAACATGAAAAAGAAGCCTCGTTAGTATTTAGGAGTTTTACGCTGCACAATAAAATAAAAATAAGAAAGCTTATATAAAATATATAGTTACGAATGCGAGATACCATACCGCGATGCCAGGTTTGGAGCTGGTTGGCTGTGCGTGTTTGCATAAACTGTGAGGTTTCCCATTGATTGTACCATAGCAATAGACTTTAAATTTCCACCATACTATAAGCACAAGCTCAAGAGTTTAAAAATAAAAATCTCAATAATCAAACCCCATCACTTCTACCCTGCTACAATATGTTTCACGATGAGTTAACACAGTGCTCTTTCCTTAAATCATTTTGAGCATAATATATCTTATAAATGTTGGTCCTGTTCCCAACCTGGACTTGTTTATTTCAGGTGCATTCCTCGTTGAATTTACTGTAATTTCTATCAGGGAGCAACGAATACTGAAGCAAAATTATTTTATTTACATTATTCGGGGTGGTAAAACGCCACGTAAATATGTTAAAAATAAAGGTACCTATAACCCCCAATTATTTAAATGAAATAATTTGGCTACAGTGACAAAATTTGCAGTTGTTGTACATCTCCATTCAATTAAACACAATTCAGATGCTCAGTGTTCTACTTTAAATACTTTCTATATTATTTACAATAAATATGTTGTTCAGCCCCAACTTCAAAGACTTGGGAGGTACAATAGGCCGTAGGTCGTAAAGATGTGTTCAAACTTAATTTGTCGGGATGAGCATTCAGTCGGAGTTTGTTGGTCGTATACAGACTCACCCTGTATATTAACGCAGTATATAAATATTATTTAATGATTGGACCACGCCTTCGTAACATTCCCAAGTATGCCGTATGTTCTAGGTGGATGCCCTCCAGCGCTAACGAAGAACAAACACGTCAGCAGGACAATGTTGCATGGAGCCGTATGACTCAGTGGAGAGTTGAGTAGCGCCATCTTTACCGTGTGCAAAGGGGCCAGGGTTCGAGTCCAAGGTAAGGCATGTAACTGTCTAAATAACTCACAACTCTTGTCACAGTCAGTAGCATTGGCGAAATGACGATTTAATAACAAAATAATTGTAGTGATTTCCTCGTACACGCATTCTTGAGGATTCGTGATCGAATCCCGGTCCAGGTATAACTGAATTCGATTTTCAGTTGTTTCCCTTAACATCGTCCTCCAAATAAGTGATGATTTAGGTCCTCGGGATGGTTTGGCTCCTTGCTGAAGGTCACGTCCTGATCCTTACCCACCATTCCATGGGCAAGTTTTATTCTAAATATGGATAGGCCAATCAAATTCTAAAATACCATCAAATCTTTAGTATTTGGGAGGATTCGATATTCTAGAAAAAAGATTCTGAAAAAAATATTAGAGGAAATTAATTACAATATTCAACACTGACAACCTCTGAAGTTTACTAGGTTTTTATTCTTCATAACTATTATATTACCATAAGACAGGATATTTTACTTTTAACATTTAATTATATAAATAAAATTACAATACGTAGTGATTATGGAAACTTAGTTCATTAATAAAAAAAATTATAAGGTTAATTTTTTCAACAGCGTAGTTGATATTTTTTATTTCTTGAACGTTATTTTATTTTTGTCCCCTGAGACCTAGTTTCGAATTCGAGGAACACTTTGGGGTTTAGATTTAGAGATTCGAATTCAAAATATTTGGGATTCAACCCCTCACTGATTCTAAACAGTATGTTGGAAATGCGTCGTTGCTAGTTTACTCTGTGTGAAAACCTGAAAACGGACAAACAAAAGATGAATACTTAAAAGAGCCCCCGGAAAACCAAGCCAAAATCAGCTGATGTTTGCTTTTGTGTCTTAAAAAGCCTATATTATTGGTCTGTGTTTACGTCGTTGTGTTGTCAGAATATTTGTTTAATTTTTTCGCTGGGTTCGGGTTATCGTTATGCTGTCTAGGTTATCTGTTTTGAATCATCGTTGGTTTGCTCTGTTTTTTCGCTTTGTTGTTAAGGTTGTTGATTGTCTGTATTTACTGTTCGTATCGCAACGTTCTCGTCGTTGTCAGTTCGTCTGTGCTGTTATATTGTTCTAATTCCTTCCAAGGAGTCATCTGTGCATTCTATGCATTTAAAATTTCACGCCGGATTATTTCGGCTTAGTTTTCTGTGTGTGTTAGTGTATTCATCTTTTGTCCCTTTCATTATGTTTTATCTGCGACACACAGTTAAACTGGCAATGGTATAATGTCTAATATAATGATTTATATCAAGAGACGTTAAGAACAAATTGAAAATAATTATAAAGTCGTATAACGTCAGCAGACGAATGATTTAACCTTAAGGCGATGAATAAGTTTGAAACTTAAACTCCGAAAAGTACAGTCTTACGGCTGTGCCATTGTTATATGTAATTTACGTTCATTCTACATATATATAACACAATGCGGATATTGAAATACATGAGACCATGTTCACCGGGTACGTATTCCCAGCGTGGTTATGCGTCATAAAGATTTCAAAGAATGGACCTGCTTCTTTCCTCTCGCTCTCTGTTACTCTTTTCTTTCCGCACACGCAGTGGGTTCCCCCCGCCTTCGGGTGCGGTGCCATTCCCGCGAATATCACAATCCCCCCCCCTCCTCCCTCTCTCTCAGAACACCCGCGAGGACTCCCAGTTGCCCCGTAAATCCCTCCCCATTAACCCCTTCCCCCAAACCAACTCCTTCCTCCAGCCGACGAGACATAACTCAGAGCCCCTCTTTTCTTCTCCGCTCTGCCTCTCGTATGGGCGCTGATTTCATTTGAACTCCTCCAGATATATGACCGCTGCAGGGGCATTCGCTCAGCGGAGGCTGGGGCGAATCCACGCACTTGCTGAGGCTCCGTCTCACTAGCTCAGTTGGTTGTTTCGTTTCCTTCTCATCGCTATTCATTAAGACCCCCGCCTGCCCGGGCACAAACGCGGTGTGCAGAGCTTCAGGAAAAACCACGCGACTTGCAAACTGCTCAAGATATTCTAGTTGCGTCTGTTTACGAAAATCATTTAAGAATTCTCTGATGACCGAAAAGTACTTTTGATTGCGTACTAACTTTGTTAAACTGTATTTTTTATAAGAGTTAAAACGGCCAAAAGTCGTGTTTTCAGGTAAATTTTTTACGCGTAGAACATCATCCGGTACAGATTCTGTTAAGGGGCTTGCATTACACCTTTATCTCCATTCCTCTGTCATATATTGATATGGTTATCGATCAAATTTCATAGATGCCCAACGCACGACGATAAGACTGCGTGCCAGTTCAGTCTTGCGCTTAGAGGTGACACCGCGCTAGAAGCACCAGCGAGCGTCGTACTTATCGTCCCGCCTCACTAAACACAAATGCACCCCTACTAGCGGGAGGGTGGCCTCAAAGGCCCCGTGATCGCTCAGTTTATCTGTTAGTTTTCCATGTGTGACGTCATGTTGTCTCAGCTATCATAAACGCATTTATTCAGCCTCGGATTCCTCCTGAAGACATGGACAGGTATACTTGCAAAGCAAGATTACACTTGTTATCTGTGAAGTTTCACTTGTAACGCACGTGTTCGCCACGCTCTCAATATGTGTGTTGTCCTATGTCAAGTCCTTGTTGGCAGGGGAGGGTGTGACCCTATATGACATCAGTTATTTCGCATTAATATGTTTAAGTAGATAACATATCCACACATTGCAGACCTTTCCAATGATTTATTTCGTTACAATTCATGCATTTAATCATTGAAATTCTCTTCTATTAAAGTACATTTATTTCGTTATAAATTGGGTTCTTTTGGTGCTTTTTCATGTAATTTTACTTCGTTTTATTTATTTAATTACATTTAGGTACAAATAATTCAATTTGTATTGTATTAAGTGATTGTATTTGTTATATTAGTTTTTTCGACTCATTTCGGTATATGTGGATTTATTTCATTTCAATTTGTATCGTTTCAGATTTTTTCGGTTATTTCACATTAATATGTTCAAGTAGATAACATTTCCACACATTTCAGTCCTATCCTTTGATTTATTTCGTTACAATTCATGCATTTAATCATTGAAATTAGTTTCTATTAATGTACGCTTATTTCGTTTTAAATGGGTTCTTTTGTTGCTTTTTTCATGTAATTCGGCGTGCAGAGGGCGTGAGGTCAGATGAGGAGCGGTGGAGAAGCAGGGGAGGGTGGAAATGGGAGTGCTTTGAGAAAATAAACTTAAAAGGTTCTCGGAAATAACCCTCCCCCCCCCCCCCTAATAGCGTAAAATATTGCTGTATCCGTTGTGATTCTATTTATGATACCAAGGCACTGCAATTGTCTTTAATTTAGTATAAATGGTTGAAAATAAGTGAAATGCTGGAAAAAAGCGATGAAAATTACTTAAGCGTTTCCACTGTGAAAATTCTCGCTTTTCAGATTTAACATTGCATTATGATTTAGAATAATTTATCTGTAAATGAGCTAAGTATCACATAAAACGGAAAAAAATCTGGAGAATTTATTGTAGTGTTACCTTCATGAATGAGAAGTTTCACAAAATTGGTGTTCACCTGACGCTACATTTACGAAAGAAATTCCAAATTTACAAAGGGAGAAAATTGAGATGAAAAGAAATTTGTGGCAAACCCGCTCACAAGAATGAAAAAAAAAAAGTTTTCCAACGAGTCTGGAACGGAAGGCTGGAAGAGTTTATACCTGAGCTGGAGACTTCATGGAACATTAATTAGTAATTAGCCGGGCCGCATCTCGAATAAAGCTAATTGCGTCAAAGTTCATTCAACATGATATAACTTCCTCTTGGCTTGACTTCAAAAACTTCTCTCCTTTGAAGCTGTTTTATTTTTAAAAAAAAAACTTGTAGATGCTTTTGCCCCCATTAACATATGCTGCTTTTTTAGGGGGGTTTTATATACCGTGCGTACTGTACGTTTTGTTTCTCAAGGTTGATTGGTTGATTTAATGCCGACGAAGTGGCGAGTCCAGCAGCATGCTTCTAGTGAATCAAAGTGTCATCGTCACTAGAGAACGGCGGGACACGGCAGCGACGGAACGCACTGGCGGGAGGAGACAGGAGCACCCCGAGAAACCCTTGCGGCTCACTTCACGCGGTCGCGAGAGTTTCCGCGCCTGCTCGCGCCGGGAATAGAGCAGGGCACAGGGTGCAGTACCCGGGATTATTGTGCTTCTGACAATTCGAGTTTCTGCACGTGATCTATTCCTGTCAAACAGTACCAGCTGGCAGAGGTTGGGTAGGCCTCCACCGGACCGCGGGTTCGCTGGGTGATTGAGGAGTCCCAGCGTGAGGCGGGAGACCGGGGTAGGCGCCAGAAGTGATACTCCAGAGGGCTAAGGGAGCATCCAACTTTCTGGTTAGCTGAGTGGAGTAGGGGGCCGGAGGTGGTGCATAAACTGAGATGGGTAGCCTCAGTCCCTTTGCATAGCCAAAAGCTCTAACGCTCTTCCCGGTTACGTATGCGGCGTATCCGCATCCACGCCCGTGGGGGCCCCAGGGCGGTAAGGCGTATGCTAAGAGCGCTGGGTTAACAAAACAAAAGGGGGGAAACCCTTAGTCTATGTCAAACAGTACCGTGACCGACTGGTGATTGACTTACTGACTGACAAGCAACGCACTGCGGGTAGAAGGCACTAGGCCGAAAGTCATTTGACCGAAATTTCGTTCCTTTGCCTTTCGGCCTGGTGCCCTTCGACCTAGTGACTTTCAGCTAAAAAAAATGAATTGAAATTAATTGCGTGATTTTGAACTTTGTGGCAACCTTTTCTAGGCTGAATTTCGAGCATTCATCTTTCTGTCATTACTCACACACTGCGTAAGTCTAGGATGAACACTCCAGCTTCAAATTGCTTACACAAACTCGCTTCGGAAACTTAATTATACGAGCGAAGATCGGGGTATTCTCGTATCGTGTGCAGCTTAAAGTGCTTGAGTCAAGCTCGCGAGTCGAGTTCGACGAGACGGACTCTTGAGTCAGACTCGTGCGTGTACGAGCCACTTGTAAAGCGAAGTTACCAATGAGTCCTGTCGCACCAAGGATCACGAACAAGGTTGAGGGCTATAGCAACCGCAACAGGGCATCGCTTGTCAAGGATTCTGTACATCGTGATATGTTTCAGCACCGCCTAATACTCATTCCCTTTACTCCCTATATTTTACATTCAACATTCACAGCGTATGTACGCACTGACTAAAGGTCATCGCCATGACATTGCGTTACACGTAGTTATACAAACTGAATGGAATATAGTATATCTTCCTAAATTTCACATATACTAAATGGTTTTCAGTGATTTTTGCTATGGAAAATGTTTGAAGTTTTATTATATCTTAGACATAGCCTTTGCCCTATACGATGGCCGTAACTGAAAAAAAAACTCAGGAATAGACAACAAAGATGAACACATAAACACACTTTAAAAAGCCAGTATCAGCTAATGTAAAATTTTACATGCTTGGACAGCACAGACAGTTCTTTTGTTCCTGATGACAGGAACGCATGCCAACGTCGCATTTGTTTCGTCACAGAAAGCTCATTGTGTTCGCCCGTGCTGTTGTGTAGACTAGATTATGTGGTCAGTATCATCACTAGTTTCATATGTAGGTCGCTGTGTTGTTTGGAGCCGTTGTTTGTCTGTATTTACTGTTAGGTAGATATCGAAGAAAGACTATTAGGTAGAGTTCGAAGAAAGACTATCTATTGTAACCATTACCATGGTGCAACCTCAGGAAATTTTACATAGCTTCTTCTTTCATGGTCCCTAGACCCAAAACATAGGAATCTCAAAATTGTGTGTGTTTATATATATATATCACAATTTTATGGACACTATAGCTGCCGTAGTTTTGAATAAATTACTTTCAAATTTAATAACTTAAATAAGAAATGGAAAATCTTAGTCAAGAGCGTTAATGGGAAATATCCAATCAAAGGGATAATTATTGTAACACAGAAAATCGTTGTAACTCCCTTAATTGTATCAATATCGCATTGGTATTAATTTAATATATTTCATTCTAGTAACATAAAAAACTTTTGAAAAAGTACATTTTTGATAAGACCAACCATAAATGTAATGGGTGGAAAGAAACAGGAGATGGAGAACAAAAAAAAAGCATCTCTTTTATTGAACACTACATAAAATCCGTTAAAATTGTTTGTAAACCTTATGAATATCATCTAATACTTACCTAAAACAATTTTTATAAGGTAAACCATTCCTGCAAAGGGAGGAAAAAACAAGATTTGAAACCTAAAAAAAACATAATTACTGTACTATGTGCACTATTTAAAAAGTTCATATTTATTGTAAAACTTCCTTATAGGTATTACCTATAACTTTTGTCCAAAATAAATTTTGATACGGCCAACCATTACTACAAGATGGGGAAATAACCACGGTTGAAGGGCAAATAAATCATAGCTCTTTTAATTAGTATATTATCGAATCCGTCAAAATTTATTGTAAAAAATCCTAAACATTATCTAAAACTTTGGATGAATCAATTTTTAATGAGACGAACTATTACTTCCAGAGTTAGAAAACACAGGGGTTGAAATAAACATGTTATTCGTTAAATCACTTATTAGTGCATGGGATGAAATATAGTGTTTGAAAGTCAAACCAAAGTTCATGACTACCTTAGCAGGCATTTAATGAAATTCGTTCTAAGTTACTTATTCAATACTGGATGCAATGAATTATAAACATTAGAAACATTTCCGCTGCGTGAAAAATGAGAAACATTTAATCGATAATTTTGGAAAACTGGGGAACATATATGATTTTATGTACCTACGTTAAATTTTCAAAATGCTCCAGAAGTTTATAGAACTTTCCAGAAGGAAAGGGTGCTTCGAAATATACCAGCGCCTGTAGGCCGTGCCGAAAGGATTTTTTTTTCTGTATTTTGTTGCAAACTGTCTTGTGGGTTGTCTAATCATGTAAAGTTAGGCGTAAGCTGATATTGACTTGTTCTCCGCGTGTTTATTTATTCATCTGTGTTCATATTCAAGTGGTATTTTCTTAGATATTATGATGAATTAGTAGGGATGTTATCTTTACAATGGTCAAATGGACTGAACAAAAATGCCAACTTGTCTTAGAGTATTTCTCTCTATCTGTGTTTATATTAGAAAACTAGTGTAAAACAGCAATAGCGTATCGTCCAAGATATTATGATTATTTAGTAGGAATGGACTGAACGAAAATGCCAGTTTGTCTGAGAGTAATTTTCTCTCTTACACCTTCGGAACTGTTCGACAGTGAGTTGCGACTCACTAAACTATGCTGGGCACAGTGGAGAGAGAGAGAGAGAGAGAGAGAGAGAGAGAGAGAGAGAGAGAGAGCTGTGTGCTCTGACAAGTCCTCGCCCCTACAGCCAGTTGTTCCGCGGCTCTCGTCCGTAAACAAGGACACGTGGAGGCAGGCCTGGGAGACCTTCCTTCTGCCTCGACGCCCCTTCTTCAAAACTACAATCACCTCCCTCCCTCCCTTCCTCCCTTCCCTGCCAGGAGCTGGAATTTTTAAACTGCAGTAAAACCACCAGGAATTATTACGACGCGAGACGTGTTTGGCTTCTCGAGTCAAACCCCCCCTTCAACGAGAATTTCATTTCTCCATCTCTCTCTCTCTCTCAAGGTGACTTTCATGGAGGGGGGGGAACAAATGGTCGTGCGGGCGCGGTAGAGGGAGGGAGAGGGTGGGGGATGGATGAACAGAATGTAAACATCAACAGAAATGAGTCTTGAGACACGCGTGCGGTCGTCAGCGCCGGCTGAGACGCGTCGCACGGCGGTAAACACAGGCTGAGGGGTAGCGGGTAGCGCGCGCCATCTAGCAGCTTCCAGCTCAACTGGCGGGGGGGAAAAAACAATAATCAGTCGGTTGCGGTGCTGTAACTCAACACAGAACGACGGCTCGATACGGAACGTGGCGGTCCGACAGCAAAATATCACGGACAGCCTAAGTTTCACCCCCATAGATCGACATGCACGAACAGTTCCGAAGTACGTCGCTCGATCGGGTAACTTCGGTAGTAGAAAAGCGCGGGCTATAGCTACAGCTTTTGAACGTGAACAATGATATCGTTTTTTGATCTAGCAAGAGATAAATTGCAAAATTGTACCAAAAGTGATAAAGATAACACTATTCCGGGATATGTAGACAGTGAAATCGGTTATAACAATTTCTTTGATGCCTTAAAAAGTGCAGGTTACTCGTTCTCAGTCAGAAGTAGTGCAGCACAGGAGCAATTCAAAATATTAGATTCAATTTTCTGTAGAAGACGAAGCAAGCAACATTAAAATGTTTATCTTGCTTGCTTCAAATCCTCAACCCTTATATCTGTCAATGAAATAAATTAATTTAGCTTTCAGCTTGGTGACCTCTAGATCATTACAAAAAAATGAAGGGCTATAAAATGCTAATGATATGACAGAATGGGTGGGTGAAGTAACGTAAGAACTCTGAGAAAACCAACTAACCACTGCAATGTTTGCTATGTTCCCCACTATCAAAAGATCCATTAATGACCCTGCTGAGAATCAAACCCAGAGCACTTAAACACAGAGACCTAATGTTTGCCTCTAATGACCACATTTATAAGACCACAAACCTAATGCTTATTACCTTTTCCACCATTAATTTAATTACCTTACCTTTACAGATCGTGAGCAGCAGGTAATGACCAGTGTACTGAATGAAGTCTTTGAGATTAAGGGCTTCTTATGTGTAGGAATGTTTGCAATTTTTGAAACAGCCCTTTTCGGAATTTTATTATTCTACTACTGTTAAAAGTCTCTTCTCTACAAATTTGCTTTGTTCTCTGTTACTAATTATTATTAATGTAGGGCATCCTCCATCCATTGCATACCTTTAGTGAACATAATAACATATTATATTTTATTATATTTTTATTCTCCTCGCTGGTTCTGTATGTTCAACTACAGCTGATTCAGTTGTGTCTTTATATTTTTAATTATTTATTTGTTTATTTATTTCCATTGTTTTCCATGGCAAACAATACAAAACTTCAATGCCGTTAATTCAAAAATTGGAAGTAAATCATATTTTGAAGGTTTGCTATCTAACAAATCATTAGGTATTTAAAAATTTATTGTAATTTTTAAATTCAAGAAAAGTTTTCTGATGTATGTTCTGAGAAAAAGAAACATTTATGGAAGCTTACTGTAACACCAAAAATGAAGTATGATGTTACTGATATCATTTGTGTTTGATATAATAAATTATTAGTGTTAAAAGTGCATTTGCAGTGCTAATTTCTGATCCCGTTCACATACAGGCATAAGTGTGATAACTAAAATGAAGTATGACGATTTAAGAGTTAAATGTTATGTTTAATCTCTTTCCCTAACTGTTTGATGAATATTTTAAGTGCAAATGTGCAGTTTGTAGTTCTTATGTTAGATCTAATTCATATTATACAGGCTAACGTGTATTGTTTTATGAAGAATAGTGTTGTAACAAACTGTCAGATTAAATTGTTTTGTTCCAAAATAGAGCAATGCTCTTTGGAACATTGCAGAAAATAAAATTTTAAGAATTACAAAGTCTAGCACAAATATTAATGTAAATCAGCTCCAAGACTTAAGTTGTAAATGTGAAATTAGGCCTATGTGATTACAATCTTATGGCATTAAAGGTCTAGTAAGCCTACCTACAATTGTATTTTAAATAATCCAAGTTCATAAACATTTAAAGAAATTGCTGCAAATATTTCAGTTCAATGAACTGATTCAAATAAAAAATTATAGGTTGAAAGATAATCTAGTAATGAAGCCAATAGTATTATTAATTAAAATCTTGTCTGTAATCTCAGAAGTCAGAGAAGTTGAACCTTCATGCAAAACCCAGAGCTGGTAGGCAATAATTTTTTTTAATTTATTAATCATTTTCGGATTTTTTTTTATCAAAGATTGATTAATTTACATTGATTGATACCAAACATATACAAGAACTTCAGAATACAGATTTTCCTTCATATTGAAATATTGTTATTTAAAAAAAATTATTTTCTTTTATTGATAATACACTTATTGGAATTGGCTCTAGAATATAATAGTGAATACGTAATCTGTACTTGTCTATGATTTGTTTGTTTTTTATGTAAGTGTATATAGTAGTGTTTTTTTTTTAATGGTTGTTGGCTAGTGTTATGTATATATGTGCACTATATGCAAATGGTAGTTCTGATAGTATATGTTCATAATAACTAATATACAGTGTTGTTAAAAGTACTCGGAAAAAGTAATTGGGCTCAATTACAATTACTGTGGTGATAATGTAACTAATTACTAGTAAAAATTACTTTATATAGAAGTAATCAGTAAAATTACAATTACAATTACAATTACTTTCCGCTACCATTTTAAAACTGACCTACGATACAATTTTTTTACACTTTGTTACATTAATAAACATACATACATATATGTTTTGTTAAAAAAATGGTTTCATGTAATGATTAAATTTATTATCTCTAATTAAATGAATAATATTTGAGGACAAACTTGCTTGAATAACATCAAAAGACTTCATACAAGTAGCTACCTGTAATAAAAGTAACATTCTTTAAATTTTGGAATTGACCTTACAAAACAATTGCATTTTAAAGTTCTCATAATATAGATTCCCTCTCTTGATGGCAAAAACATCTTTACCAACACTAAAAAGACGCTCAACGGGAGCACTTGACGGTAGCGATGTGTTAAATTTAAAAAATGCAGATTTTAGGATAGGGTAATGTTGGAGACACTGCAAGTCACTACGGATCTTCATTTTTGATAATAGATGTTGTGCATACGATCGTAGCACTACAAGTGTAAAATTATAAACTTTACTAATACAAAAGTGTATGATAATCTTGTTCTTAATTGTATTCATTATACGTTCCGAAAATAAAAGTAACGGCAAATAAATATAAAGTATCGATTACCTTAATGTATCGATTACAATTAATGTTATGTATTCCGATTACAGGTACGAATTACATTTTTTAAATGTAATTCGTTACAAGTATAAATTACTTGAAAAGTAATCGTTACAAGTAATCCGATTACTTGTAATTCGTTACTTAACAACACTGCTAATATACTGATATCAGACTAGCTCAAAATTGGTCTGTATTGTACATATATGAATACTTTATAAGATATGTATTGAAATATTATTTGAGTTAAGGAAAATTGTTACTGTAGAGTGTAGATGTTTGATTGATTATTGAAAAAAAAAATTCCTTCTGACAACCATTAATAATTTTTACTGCTTTTTATTAATCTTCATAAAAATTCACAAGTCACCATGGTTACCATCTTCCAGCCACAAAACAAATATTATCAGTGATTTTAAAATACATCAATAAATATTATCAGTGATTTTAAAATACATCAATAAATATTATCAGTGATTTTAAAATACATCAAAAAAACTCTCTCGCTGCATTCACAAAATCATTGCTTATTTACATTGGCCAGCCAAAGAGTAGATAAAAAAAAGCTGTTCTCCACAAGCCTGAAACAAAAAAGAAATCAAAGTTAAATGATTTATATTGTACTAAAGAGAAATGAAACTGATAAATAAATGTATCAAAGAAAAAAGTTATGCATACCAGAATGATAAATTAATTTCAAAACCATTTTAGTTAGAAATTTGATACATTAAATATTTTGGTAAATTCTCATTTATGTACTACAATTAACATTTTTCTTTGTCCTTTCAAATAGATATTTTTTCCAA
The DNA here is from genome assembly GCF_032445375.1 of Bacillus rossius redtenbacheri. Lineage (NCBI taxonomy): Eukaryota > Metazoa > Arthropoda > Insecta > Phasmatodea > Bacillidae > Bacillus > Bacillus rossius. The sequence goes on along the minus strand of NC_086338.1, from coordinate 28,978,116 downwards.
ATACTTTTTGACAAAAACTCATTTATGTGAAAAAAAATTATATGAAAAACATAATTCTATTGCTCTTGTGCCCATTATTGCAGAAAAACTAGGTATTTAACAATCCAAGTAACTACACAATTTTAGAAGTTTGTTTCTCAGGGCCTCAAGTGATGTAATTGCTTGTTATTAGCTTAAGCAAATCTAGGCTTTGACTCAAGCAAAATGTTTACAAGTTGAATTAATTTCACGTAATGCATGTCACATAAGCAGTTAATTTTTTTTTTTTTTTTAAGTATCTAACCAAAGTCTTCGGGGAGAGTATTAGTAGGTAGGTTACCAAAATTTGTAAGATTCTATATATATCCTATATGTTCATATTTTAGTCGTATCAACAAAATGCCTACACAAGAATAGATGTCAGCATGTTATTTTGCAGCAGTCGATGGCATTACTTCATAGTACAGTTGTGAAATCACTACAAAATGTGTCGGATGTATATTGCAATGATTTACAATTATTATCGGTAATCGCATAACTGCAGAGTTCAGAGGGTGTTAGAAAATTAAAATATACCACACATTGTTCTTTTTTTGTTTCTAATAATATTAGTTTATATTCCTACAAAGATGGATTCAGAAATTTCCTAGAGTAACAACTTTTCCACACAAACCAAATTTGATAAATAGTAATTCTTAGTAGTATGTACTTCGCCAAATAAATTATTTTTAAAGTCTAGGTAAACTTACCTAAAGAATAATTGCTTACACCATTTTACAGTAGTTATGAAGAAGTTACCTTTCCCTAACCATTTTCATGATTTAACAGCACTTATGTAACTAACCTAACCAAGTATTGCAACTGTGAACTACAGTATAACCCTGTAATTGTTTTCAAGTGAGCATGCGGAAAAAAACATAAGCAGTCGATGGAAATTTAGCCATTCCAGTGTTTTAACGTTTAACCAATGGATTCATTAAGAAAATATAATGTTAAAAACCATTGATCAGTACCCTTGATGCTTGAATTTGCTTAACCAATCCAACAATTATACAACTTCGTTGTGCATCAATAAAGTAAATCAATCATCAATACAGTAAACGTCTTCGATTATACTGCGCTAATTCCCAAATATATTTTTAAAAAATTGAAATAAATTGTTTAACAGTAGTTTAATGTTAAATTAGGTAAGTATAAACAATACAAAATTTGTAAAATCATGTGAATGGTTGGTTAGCTAAATTTTAAAAAAGTAATTTTCTTTTGTTGCTGCTTATCCATAAATTAAATTATAAAATTTTGAAAATACTGTTTCAGACACTAAAAACCTTCCTCTATTAAAACTGTAAACAGCTTTTCTTAATTCCTACTGGTTTTCAAGAAATCACATTTTGCAGGTCACGCTAGATAGCTTATGCAGTGAAGCAGCTGTTACCATTTTCCCCTCTAATTGCATAGCAGATCCTGTGGTTTTCCATATATATAAGAAAGTATATATTTTTTATTTGAATATTATAACCTAATGAAACGTAAATAATAGTTTTAAAAAAAGTTACGAGTCTCTAATGTGTATCCAAACCAAAACGCCAACCCTTGACAGGGATTTTTTATAGCAGTATGGAGGCGCAAAGCGCAGATTAGTTACCTGCAATAGCACATAACCTGACGTATAAAAGGAATCATTTGTTACAAAATGAAAATTTATTTTATATGTCAGGTTATGTGTTGTCTCACGTAAAAAATCAGAATTTTGCACCTATAAACTGCTAAAATATATCGCTCTCAAGGACTGATGCTTTGGGTTTGGAATGCACAATAAGGAGTCACATAACTTTTTTAATGTGTTAATTTACGTTACTGCATTGCAATATCCAAATAAAAAAAATAGACAATTTGTGTATGAAAAACAACAAGATCTGCAACTCAATTAAAGAACAACATGGTGACAGGCCCTTTACTGCACAGGTAATGTAATGTAACCTATAAACAGTGATTTCTCAAAAACCAGTCTGAATTTAGAAAAAACTTTTTTCAGAGTAAATACAGGTACATATTTAAAGTTAAAAAAAAAGTGTCCAAAGTTTATTTTGCATACAAAAAGCAGCAACGTGAGATAATAACCTAAAAAATCACTGTAAAATGTATATTGGTTGGTTAGATTCGGTTAGTAACATCCAACCGTTCAATTGATTTTACAGAATTTTTAATTGGTGCTATCCCAAGCTAACCAAATGTAAATTCCACTGTACTTAGAATCACTGTACGTATAATGTTACTAACCTAACAAATTTCACTGTATTTTTAATCCAGCTAACCCAAGGGCAGTATCTCAATATTACAGATTTGTAATAAATAATCCTAACCTATCCACATGTTAAACATGATAAACTACTTGCAGTATCAAACAACCCTCATAGAGAATAATAATTTTAAACATGTCAGGAAGTAAAAAACACTTTAGGAATTTATAATTTTTCCTGCAATACCCCAAATTATATTAAGTGCACTCACCTCAATGTAATTCAGCTCTGGTAACAATTATTTTAAAATATTTTTACTTAAATGCGGTTAACTGCTACAGACCACCAGAAAACATTTCTTATGATTTTATACGTTGTGCTACCTAAAATTTAAAAAGATAAGCCTATAGTGTACAAAAATTTATATAAGAAATGATTACTTGCCAAGAATAACACAAGCAATGTTAACTTGTAAACGGACAAAACTAATCTCCTAACAAATCAAACAGAAATAGCTCAATAACTTACCTGAAAATCTCATAATTAGTAACAAGGAAATATTTGTGTACATGTGTTTTACTCTTAAAAAAATATAAAATAACATTAGTCAACAATTTTTTGATCAATATTGCAATGTTTGTTTTGAACGTACAGATAAAAAAAAAAAAAACCGAACATGTACGAACCAGCCCGAAGGGCATGTCGATCTATGGGGGTGAAACTTAGGCTGTCCAAATATCACACTTCGTTCTGAACAAACCGTTTTTTTTTCCTCTCGCTACAACTGTAAATAAATTATTTTACATACTAAAATTTCCTTTCCTGCATTGTAGTTTTTTTTTGTAAATGTACCAGAAATTCTCGTGTAAAATTACAGATATTTGTGATTTTGAACATTTGCTAAAAAAAAAAAAAAACTCAATCACTACAAAATAGTTTTCGCAGTAATGATGGTTTCGGATTCTTACCCGGCCATTTATGCTTTGTGTTGTCCAACTACCCTTGTAAACTGTTCCCTGAACAACTTTCCAGTATTGACTGCGCATATTAAAAAACGTAATAACAAACTTAACTTATTAAATATTCGATTATATTTTCCGTGGTTTAAAAATATGTATATTTGCTTAAATAAAACATCAATCAAAATAAAATAAAAAAATACTCAATTTACAATACTCAATATTATGTCTAAAAAGGTATTTAATATATGCAAAAATAACGATAGCATGTATTGTACAAAGTTATAATATCGTTCTTGTATAGTTACAAATTATTTATAGGCAACTGATTTCCAAGGAATCTTTTGTAATTTTATAAAAACAATTTTCTGTGTGGTTTCAAATACGCACCAAACATTCGACAGCCCTCAGTGGTTATATATTTATGTGTGTGTAAGTTGTGTATATATGTGTGTTTGAGAGTTTTTTTTAATTCTATTTAAACAATCAATTGCAAAAATCACTGCGCGTTAATCATTTCAGAGATTACACATAATCTCGCCGCACCAACAAAGCAATTGAAATAGAAAATATTTCTAATCGGGAAGACATTCACGTCTGCCATTACAACCGTCTCAAAAATCTTTTCCAAAGTTCCAGTTGCCACCAATCCCAACATTTATTTTTTTTAAGATGTACACTCTTGGAACTGCCTTAGCTCAACATTTGCCAACTTTGACTGTACACGACGTAACGCTCAGACTAAAAATTATTAATTCACAGTATAGTTATTGCAGTTTATTTATTTTTTCAAAGTCTGGTGTAAGATGTGCTTAAACAAGAATGAACTGACTGAATGTCAGTTCACACTTGTGCTGCACCACTAACCGCACATTAAAGATAGCGGCAAACAAATAGCAGCTTTTAAAAAAATCTCATTTTACTCAAGAAAAAAAAGGGCACAAAACTTTTTTTTTCTTTCTTCTTTCTTGGCACTAAGCCAGGGATTAAAAGATTTTTTTTGTACCATTGCAAGTTCAAAGCTTTCCATTTAACGCTCTTTCACATTATTCATTCTCAATTTACCTGGCTTCTTACTCTACAGTGGGTCTACATTTAACAGTTTTAGTAATTTTTTAAATTAATTTATTTTGTGCCTTGTGCATGTTGTCCGTTTTCGCTTGGTAACTCGCAAATTTAAAATTTTTGGACATACAGCTGTTAATAACATGGAAAAACTTTCTTTCACATAACGTTCTTTAATGTTGGTTCAGGGTGGAAGTCATGTGATATCTGAACTTCAATTTTGGAAAAAGAAATGTATTTATACCACCTGAAACCAATGCACCAGCTCTTTAAATAAATCCATCGCGAGTTATTACAGTGTAAAAGTCAATGTTTGCTGGGCTGTTTCAAGAAAGAAAAGATGCATGTTCCAACTTTAGCAGTGCGTTAGATCTAATCCTAACTCTTAAACAACTTCTGGCAACTAGTCCTGCTCGCTACTGCACATAGTTTTAAGCTGAACGCGCAGCAACTCAGCTTGTCCCAACTAGTAGTTCCATACAGTTTTACAGCTCGCTGACTTACAGGAGACACTCGGCACAGATTAGCTGGAGCGCAGACTCTGACTCCAACTGTGTGCTTCTACCGGAAGTTTGGGAAGTTTGCCGGTAAGACTGCAAGCCAGTGGGGTTTAGCGTCTTAATGTGTGTTTACGATTAAGTTACTTAACACACATAAAATTAACCTGTAAGCCAACGAGGTATACAAACTGTGAATTTCCAGTCTTTAATTCCAGCCAATGAAAACAGATGAGAATGCTGTTATAGTAGTATATAATAGGGGCTCCGAGATCAGGCTTCAGGCTGTGGTGGTGGTGTCGGCGTCCGCCATCTTGGATTTGTGACGTCACGACGGCAAAAATTCCTCAAAATTCCTCAAAAATGCCTCAAAATGACACAAAATTTCCCGTTTTAAGAAAAAAAATTCCCGTTTTCGAGGGAAAAATTCCCGTTTCGAGGGAAAACTTCCCGTTTTATTCCTTAAAAATCCCAGTGGCTGAAAATTCCTAAAACGGCTTAAGCATCCTTAACTCAAGCCAACGTTAAGCCATTTATAGGATTATGACGTCACCGCTGCAGTTTCCGTTACGCCCGCCATCTTTAAATTTACTATCCAATTTTAATGAAATAGGAAATTTTTTAAAATTTATAAAAAAATTCAATTAATAAAATTTTAATAAAAAATATTTAAAAAACATACGTTAACGACACCGAGCTCGGAGTCCTCGGTTCGAACCCGGTGAGGGCGAAAAAAAATAAAAATGGCGACCGATCCTTCCACCACGGAAGTCACCTACAGACTAACCTACCACCACCAATAACAAGGTCAACTAGTATGATGTCATGTCCGCCATCTTGTCTTCGTCTGCTGGTAGCCATCATCATCTTGTTATCGTCGGCGAGAGTGCACTGACGCCATGTTAGTTTAATTCTTATCCGCTAGAGTGCAGTAATCATTTATTATTGCTGTGTCACCCGCCATCTTGTCATTTGGCCGCCATCTTGGAATCGTGTAATTATTTAGCTAGAAATTCGGGAAAAATTCCAAAATTCATTAAATAAATCACTCATTAATTTACAGATTGATTCGATCAGTTTCAGTCCTTGGTTCGATACCCGATCGATGCAATAATGTTTAATTTGATGTAAAAAAATAATAATTTCATTATTCCATGTTCAACATTCTCAAAGAGACATTAAAACCTCTACTGTCATCATCATCCTATAAGCCATCAACACCAACATATTGGTAATTCATAATTTTAATGCTAGAGATTCGGGAAAAAGTTCAGAAATCATTAAATAAATTTCCAATCAATGTACTGATTAATCAGATCGACTTAGGTCCTTGGTACGATTCTGAACGATGAAAAAAAAATAACAATTTAACATAATAGTGACAGGTTCGAGAAAAAAACAAAAACAACACAAGTTCTTTCACAAACATAATATTTATTACATAATATATATTCTACTACAGGATCACTTACGAAAGCCAGCAATCTTATAATCATTTAGTTCAGCAGCGGTGTGAAATGACTAATTCTTAGCTCCAATCGGTTTATACTAGACAGAGTCCAGCCAGAACCTTTACAGACATAGTCCACCTCTTCTTGACAGAGTTTCTGGATACCGTATTTAACAGTTTGCTTCACATCGTTAGAACTGTAAATTACTGCAGCCGATGTCTTGAATGCACACTTCTTCACTTTGTCATCGAACGGATATGGCTTTCCATATATACAGTCCAACCACAAGTTATATTTCAAAGGTCCGTTTGTTGCTACATCATCAGTAAGCTGATTGATTATCTTCTGTCTGATATCGTCAAGAAAATTACAAATGTCCTTTGACTCACCGAACGTATTTAGATAATAGTATAGTCTTTCAACGTTCCACGAAATGCAGACTGCGCCAAGTAGAAGCCATTATCGTTCACTTGTAATGCTCCGAACACAGTCTTAGGTTTAGTTCCATGTTCAGACGTCATTACAATCGGTTGCTGGGCATTTGTTTTTTTGGTTGTACGCTTTCGTGTCTCCAATCTAAAGCGAGGAGTCTAAATGTCGGCAGGTAGTTCAGCAGTAGGAGCACAGACTCCACCTTTACATTTTTTCGCATGATGTCGCAAACTGTCAATTCGAGTAAACCATTTAAGGCACTCATCACATCGAAACTTCATGCGAGAAGGATTCTTCGTGCATTTGCTCCGCTCATGTCTTCGTGCATCATGGGAAAATGCGAACGACGTATCACAGTAGCTGCAAGTATACCGTGGTGATGAAGACGATCCTTTCAGACCCGATCCAGATACAGGCGTTGCAACAGTAGTACCATTTCCAGGCATTCTCTTATGCACATCGATGCATCGTTGTTGTGACGAAACCTTTACTTTCTGCCGCACAGCAGGACCTTTGCATGCCTTCATGTGCGTTTTCATATTATCTTTTCTGGCAAACTGCTTATGACATTTCTCACAAACAAACATTTTACGATATAGATTTTTGACACATTCGCTCCTCTCGTGTCGCCGAGCATTGCTGTTGTTTGAGAAAATCTTGTCGCAGTAACAGCACCGATGTTCGCTAGTTGTCAAATCAGCATCCATTGAAGTCTCCATCGAGGTCGTATCGTCGATCGTCGTGGTTTCCTGCACATCCAGCTCAGCAGTCATTAAGCTATCTTCTGCTGGTGCTATCACATCTGTTGAAATCTCCTCCAATGTTGACGTCGTCGTCGTTGCCAACGGGATCTGCTCCAACATCGTCGGCGCCGACGTCATGGTTCCCGTAGTCGATGGTACATCCTCCATCGAGTACGACGTTAAAGTCGGTAAAGATGCCATCGAGTTCTCAAGAACAGGCAATTACACGACTTATGCACCAGAAGAAACAAACTAGGTGATCCTTACACCGTCGTCGACACTAACAAACTGAGCGACCTGCTGTATAGAACTCGCTTATATACATGCACCGGATGGAATAATACGCTAGTCAAATCAAGAATCATTTACAATAATACTAGAGTCAAAACAACATTAAAAATAGAAGGACCATCAGCACATTTGGAATCACCGACAACGAAAAGGCAGCACCGACAACGAAAAGGCAGCACCGACAACGAAAAGGCAGCACATTTGGAAGCACCGACAAAGAAAAGGCAGCACCGCCAACGAAAAGGAAGCACATTTGGAAGCACCGACAAAGAAAAGGCAGCACCGCCAACGAAAAGGAAGCACATGTGGAAGCACCGACAACGAAAAGGCAGCACCGCCAAAGAAAAGATATTACATTTGGAAGCACCGACAACGAAAAGGGAGCACCATCAACGAAAAGGCCGCACCGCCAACGAATAGGAAGCACATTTGGAAGCACCGACAAAGAAAAGGCAGCACCGCCAACGAAAAGGAAGCACATTTGGAAGCACCGACAACGAAAAGGCAGCACCATCGACGAAAAGGAAGCACATTAATTTGTCATTGACTCCAATATTCATTGGCTCCAATATTCATTGACTCCAATATCCATGAGCTCCAATATCAATTGGCTCGAATTGCTCCAAAAGGTTCCATCAGTCTTTTGGCTCCAACAGTCTTTTGGCTCCGATAGTCATTGGCTCCAATAGTCATTGGCTACAATATTCATTGGCTCCAATAATCATTGACTGCAATATTCATTGGTTCCAATATTCATTGGCTCCAATATTCATTGGCTCCAATATTCAATGGCTCCAATATTCATTGACTCCGATCAATATTCATTGGCTCCATCAGTCATTGTCAACTACAGTCTTTTGGTCCCAAAAGTCTTTTGGCTCCAAATATATTAGGCTTGAATTCTTCGAGTCTAAGAGACTATGAGACCACATGGCTACGAGTCTAAAATGATCTAGCTGGTTACGAGTTATACATGGCTTGCGAGGCTACAGAGCTACGAAGTTTCTAGTACACAGGTTTACATGACTGCGAGGATACAGGACTACAAGTCTGCAAGAGTACTTGACTACGAAGGTACTCGTCTACATGACTCCAGTTACCGCATCTGTCTTCGACGGAATTTTCTTTTTTTGCTCCAACTGCTCCATCAGCATTATGCTATAAGATTACAAGGCCCCTTTCTTACGTAGCTTCAAGTCTACGAGCCTCCAATGCATCATGACTACGAGACTACGAGCCATGAGGTTACGAGTCTATGCGATTGCGAGTCTTCTAGGTTACGTGATCGCGAGGCTATAGGACTACGAAGCTTCCAGAACGCATGGTTACGAGACTGCGAGGCTACAATTCTACGAGGTCCCAAGACATCCTGGCTACGCGACTACAAGCCATGAGGTTACGAGACTACGTGACTACGAATCTTCAAGTTTACGAGACTGCGAGGCTACAGAGCTACGAAGCCTCTAGTACACAGGTTTACGTGACTGCGAGGATACAGGACTACCAGTCTGCATGAGTACTTGACTACGAAGCTACTCGTCTACAAGGCTACAATTACAGCATCTGTTTTCGTCAGAATTTTCTCTTTTGCTCCAACTGCACCACCAGCATTATGTTATAAGATTACAAGGCCGCTTGCTTACGTAGCTTCAAGTCTACGAGGATACTTGGATACGTAGCTTCAATTCTACGAGGTCCTAAGACTTCATGACTACGCGACTTCGAGCCATGAGGTTACGAGATTACGTGACTACGAATCTTCATGTTTACGAGACTGCGAGGCTACAGAGCTACGAAGCCTCTAGAAAACGAGTTTACGTGACTGCGTGGATACAGGAATACAAGTCTGCATGAGTTCTTGACTACGAAGCTACTCGTCTACAAGGCTCCAATTGACACATCTGTCTTCGATGGAATTTTCTCTTTTGCTACATCTACACCATCAGCATTATGTTATAAGATTACAAAGCTACTTGCTTACATAGCTTAAAGTCTACGAGGCTCCAATACATCATGACTACGAGACTACGAGCCATGAGGTTACGAGACTATGCGATTGCAAGTCTTCAAGGTTACGTCATCGTGAGGCTATAGGACTACGAAGCTTCCAGAACGCATGGTTACGAGAATGCATGACTAATTGGCCGCATGGCTACGAAACTTTATGTCTCTAACTGACTACAATAGCACTATTCAGTGGTGAGAGTTAATTTATTTCATGCAAAGGTACTTGCTGCAAGCAGTTCCGCTTTTCAACATAAGATGACGTCACGTTTTGCTTGCAGGTAAAATAATATTTATTTTATGCGGGATTCGGGTTGTTCACTATCGATCGCATAAGAAGAATGGCATCAATAGTCTTCAAGGAGAAGGAAGTTCGTCCTTCCTGCTAGTGCTTCTCAGATTTCTCACGGTCCGCCATCTTGGATTGCGACGTCACGGCTGTCATCTTGGATGGGTGTGACTTTGACCTTTGACCGAAACCGCAGGAATGATCGCAAGCACACGGATTAACCATCAAAATATTGATAAGAATAATCAGGAGCACACGGAGAAAACCATCATAATATTGGCAAGAATAATCAGGAGCACACGGAGAAAAACGACACATGTTTTCTTTGATATCATAAAATTACAGAAAAAAAATATTTAAAAATATAAATAAATTAATAAAAAAATTTAAAATAAAAACAAAAAATACATAAACAGATTCTGCTAGCTTGTAAACTTATCATTGTTGAGCAAAGATAGAGTTCTAGTACAAGCCAGAATTTTATGTATTTTTTGTTTTTATTTTAAATTATTTATTAATTTATTTTTATTTTTAAATATTTTTTTTCTGTAATTTTATGATATCAAAGAAAACATGTGTCGTTTTTCTCCGTGTGCTCCTGATTATTCTTGCCAATATAATGATGGTTTTCTCCGTGTGCTCCTGATTATTCTTATCAATATTTTGATGGTTAATCCGTGTGCTTGCGATCATTCCTGCGGTTTCGGTCAAAGGTCAAAGTCACACCCATCCAAGATGACAGCCGTGACGTCGCAATCCAAGATGGCGGACCGTGAGAAATCTGAGAAGCACTAGCAGGAAGGACGAACTTCCTTCTCCTTGAAGACTATCGATGCCATTCTTCTTATGCGATCGATAGTGAACAACCCGCATCCCGCATAAAATAAATAAATATTATTTTACCTGCAAGCAAAACGTGACGTCATCTGATGTTGAAAAGCGGAACTGCTTGCAGCAAGTACCTTTGCATGAAATAAATTAACTCTCACCACTGAATAGTGCTATTGTAGTCAGTTAGCGACATACAGTTTCGTAGCCATGCGGCCAATTAGTCATGCATTCTCGTAACCATGCGTTCTGGAAGCTTCGTAGTCCTATAGCCTCGCGATGACGTAACCTTGAAGACTGGCAATCGCATAGTCTCGTAACCTCATGGCTCGTAGTCTCGTAGTCATGATGTATTGGAGCCTCGTAGACTTTAAGCTATGTAAGCAAGTAGCTTTGTAATCTTATAACATAATGCTGATGGTGTAGATGTAGCAAAAGAGAAAATTCCATCGAAGACAGATGTGTCAATTGGAGCCTTGTAGACGAGTAGCTTCGTAGTCAAGAACTCATGCAGACTTGTATTCCTGTATCCACGCAGTCACGTAAACTCGTTTTCTAGAGGCTTCGTAGCTCTGTAGCCTCGCAGTCTCGTAAACATGAAGATTCGTAGTCACGTAATCTCGTAACCTCATGGCTCGAAGTCGCGTAGTCATGAAGTCTTAGGACCTCGTAGAATTGAAGCTACGTATCCAAGTATCCTCGTAGACTTGAAGCTACGTAAGCAAGCGGCCTTGTAATCTTATAACATAATGCTGGTGGTGCAGTTGGAGCAAAAGAGAAAATTCTGACGAAAACAGATGCTGTAATTGTAGCCTTGTAGACGAGTAGCTTCGTAGTTAAGTACTCATGCAGACTGGTAATCCTGTATCCTCGCAGTCACGTAAACCTGTGTACTAGAGGCTTCGTAGCTCTGTAGCCTCGCAGTCTCGTAAACTTGAAGATTCGTAGTCACGTAGTCTCGTAACCGCATGGCTCGTAGTCGCGTAGCCAGGATGTCTTGGGACTTCCGTAGAATTGTAGCCTCGCAGTCTCGTAACCATGCGTTCTGGAAGATTCGTAGTCCTATAGCCTCGCGATCACGTAACCTAGAAGACTCGCAATCGCATAGACTCGTAACCTCATGGCTCGTAGTCTCGTAGTCATGATGCATTGGAGGCTCGTAGACTTGAAGCTACGTAAGCAAGAGGCCTTGTAATCTTATAACATAATGCTGATGGAGCAGTTGGAGCAAAAGAGAAAATTCCGTCGAAGACAGATGCGGTAACTGGAGTCATGTAGACGAGTACCTTCGTAGTCAAGTACTCTTGCAGACTTGTAGTCCTGTATCCTCGCAGTCATGTAAACCTGTGTACTAGAAACTTCGTAGCTCTGTAGCCTCGCAAGCCATGTATAACTCGTAACCAGCTAGATCATTTTAGACTCGTAGCCATGTGGTCTCATAGTCTCTTAGACTCGAAGAATTCAAGCCTAATATATTTGGAGCCAAAAGACTTTTGGGACCAAAAGACTGTAGTTGACAATGACTGATGGAGCCAATGAATATTGGAGTCAATGAATATTGGAGCCATTGAATATTGGAGCCAATGAATATTGGAGCCAATGAATATTGGAACCAATGAATATTGCAGTCAATGATTATTGGAGCCAATGAATATTGTAGCCAATGACTATTGGAGCCAATGACTATCGGAGCCAAAAGACTGTTGGAGCCAAAAGACTGATGGAACCTTTTGGAGCAATTCGAGCCAATTGATATTGGAGCTCATGGATATTGGAGTCAATGAATATTGGAGCCAATGAATATTGGAGCCAATGAATATTGGAGCCAATGAATATTGGAGTCAATGACAAATTAATGTGCTTCCTTTTCGTCGATGGTGCTGCCTTTTCGTTGTCGGTGCTTCCAAATGTGCTTCCTTTTCGTTGGCGGTGCTGCCTTTTCTTTGTCGGTGCTTCCAAATGTGCTTCCTTTTCGTTGGCGGTGCTGCCTTTTCTTTGTCGGTGCTTCCAAATGTGCTTCCTATTCGTTGGCGGTGCTGCCTTTTCGTTGATGGTGCTTCCTTTTCGTTGTCGGTGCTTCCAAATGTAATATCTTTTCTTTGGCGGTGCTGCCTTTTCGTTGTCGGTGCTTCCACATGTGCTTCCTTTTCGTTGGCGGTGCTGCCTTTTCTTTGTCGGTGCTTCCAAATGTGCTTCCTTTTCGTTGTCGGTGCTGCCTTTTCTTTGTCGGTGCTTCCAAATGTGCTGCCTTTTCGTTGTCGGTGCTGCCTTTCCGTTGTCGGTGCTGTCTTTTCGTTGTCAGTGCTGCCTTTTCGTTGTCGGTGCTTCCAAATGTGCTGCCTTTTCGTTGTCGGTGCTTCCATTTGTGCTGCCTTTTCGTTGATGGTCCTTCTATTTTTAATGTTGTTTTGACTCTAGTATTATTGTAAATGATTCTTGATTTGACTAGCGTATTATTCCATCCGGTGCATGTATATAAGCGAGTTCTATACAGCAGGTCGCTCAGTTTGTTACTGTCGACGACGGTGTAAGGATCACCTAGTTTGTTTCTTCTGGTGCATAAGTCGTGTAATTGCCTGTTCTTGAGAACTCGATGGCATCTTTACCGACTTTAACGTCGTACTCGATGGAGGATGTACCATCGACTACGGGAACCATGTCGTCGGCGCCGACGATGTTGGAGCAGATCCCGTTGGCAACGACGACGACGTCAACATTGGAGGAGATTTCAACAGATGTGATACCACCAGCAGAAGATAGCTTAATGACTGCTGAGCTGGATGTGCAGGAAACCACGACGATCGACGATACGACCTCGATGGAGACTTCAATGGATGCTGATTTGACAACTAGCGAACATCGGTGCTGTTACTGCGACAAGATTTTCTCAAACAACAGCAATGCTCGGCGACACGAGAGGAGCGAATGTGTCAAGAACCTATATCGTAAAATGTTTTTTTGTGAGAAATGTCATAAGCAGTTTGCCAGAAAAGATAATATGAAAACGCACATGAAGGCATGCAAAGGTCCTGCTGTGCGGCAGAAAGTAAAGGTTTCGTCACAACAACGATGCATCGATGTGCATAAGAGAATGCCTGGAAATGGTACTACTGTTGCAACGCCTGTATCTGGATCGGGTCTGAAAGGATCGTCTTCATCACCACGGTATCCTTGCAGCTACTGTGATACGTCGTTCGCATTTTCCCATGATGCACGAAGACATGAGCGGAGCAAATGCACGAAGAATCCTTCTCGCATGAAGTTTCGATGTGATGAGTGCCTTAAATGGTTTACTCGAATTGACAGTTTGCGACATCATGCGAAAAAATGTAAAGGTGGAGTCTGTGCTCCTACTGCTGAACTACCTGCCGACATTTCGACTCCTCGCTTTAGATTGGAGACACGAAAGCGTACAACCAAAAAAACAGATGCCCAGCAACCGATTGTTATGACGTCTGAACATGGAACTAAACCTAAGACTGTGTTCGGAGCATTACAAGTGAACGATAATGGCTTCTACTTGGCGCAGTCTGCATTTCGTGGAACGTTGAAAGACTACTATTATCTAAATACGTTCGGTGAGTCAAAGGACATTTGTAATTTTCTTGACGATATCAGACAGAAGATAATCAATCAGCTTACTGATGATGTAGCAACAAACGGACCTTTGAAATATAACTTGTGGTTGGACTGTATATATGGAAAGCCATATCCGTTCGATGACAAAGTGAAGAAGTGTGCATTCAAGACATCGGCTGCAGTAATTTACAGTTCTAACGATGTGAAGCAAACTGTTAAATACGGTATCCAGAAACTCTGTCAAGAAGAGGTGGACTATGTCTGTAAAGGTTCTGGCTGGACTCTGTCTAGTATAAACCGATTGGAGCTAAGAATTAGTCATTTCACACCGCTGCGGAACTAAATGATTATAAGATTGCTGGCTTTCGTAAGTGATCCTGTAGTAGAATATATATTATGTAATAAATATTATGTTTGTGAAAGAACTTGTGTTGTTTTTGTTTTTTTCTCGAACCTGTCACTATTATGTTAAATTGTTATATTTTTTGATCGTTCAGAATCGTACCAAGGACCTAAGTCGATCTAATTAATCAGTACATTGATTGGAAATTTTTTTAATGATTTCTGAACTTTTTCCCGAATCTCTAGCATTAAAATTATGAATTACCAATATGTTGGTGTTGATGGCTTATAGGATGATGATGACAGTAGAGGTTTTAATGTCTCTTTAAGAATGTTGAACATGGAATAATGAAATTATTATTTTTTTACATCAAATTAAACATTATTGCATCGATCGGGTATCGAACCAAGGACTGAAACTGATCGAATCAATCTGTAAATTAATGAGTGATTTATTTAATGAATTTTGGAATTTTTCCCGAATTTCTAGCTAAATAATTACACGATTCCAAGATGGCGGCCAAATGACAAGATGGCGGGTGACACAGCAATAATAAATGATTACTGCACTCTAGCGGATAAGAATTAAACTAACATGGCGTCAGTGCACTCTCGCCGACGATAACAAGATGATGATGGCTACCAGCAGACGAAGACAAGATGGCGGACATGACATCATACTAGTTGACCTTGTTATTGGTGGTGGTAGGTTAGTCTGTAGGTGACTTCCGTGGTGGAAGGATCGGTCGCCATTTTTATTTTTTTTCGCCCTCACCGGGTTCGAACCGAGGACTCCGAGCTCGGTGTCGTTAACGTATGTTTTTTAAATATTTTTTATTAAAATTTTATTAATTGAATTTTTTTATAAATTTTAAAAAATTTCCTATTTCATTAAAATTGGATAGTAAATTTAAAGATGGCGGGCGTAACGGAAACTGCAGCGGTGATGTCATAATCCTATAAATGGCTTAACGTTGGCTTGAGTTAAGAATACTTAAGCCAGTTTTAGGAATTTTCAGCCGCTGGGATTTTTAAGGAATAAAACGGGAAATTTTCCCTCGAAACGGGAATTTTTCCCTCGAAAACTGGAATTTTTTTTCTTAAAACGGGAAATTTTGAGTCATTTTGAGTCATTTTGAGGCATTTTTGAGGAATTTTGAGGAATTTTTGCCGTCGTGACGTCACAAATCCAAGATGGTGGACGCCGACACCACCACCACAGCCTGAAGCCTGATCTCGGAGCCCCTATTATATACTACTTGTTATGTTAGAATTTCGGTATTATATATACCTACATAGAATTCTTAGTAGATGCAATTTTTTTCTAGCTGTCATGTTTTTTTATAGTTAAAATATCTGTCATATGGCTAAGATTATACCTATTATTTGTTAATTTTAGTTTGTTACCTAGAATTTGTACACGAGATAGACTCACTTTATTTATTTTTTTTACTTTAATACATGTAATACTAATATCGTCTATTATGAGCAATTGGTGTAATATTAAATGGTTGTAATCCCACAGTTAAAAAAATTAATAAGCATTCTCGAATTGTGAACAATTTTTCACAGACTCAAGTAGGAGATTAATTAACCCAAAACACATTAGAATGATTAATTGCCAGAATCAGAACAAAATAATTAAAAATACCAGCCAAAGTGTTTTAAGTATTTAATGAAATTTTCTTCTAAGTATTTTATCGTTTCTTTTCGTATTACATCAATCTAGTTTTACCAAGCAAACAACATTTTACACCAACAACACTGTTACCGTATGGCTGTTAGCATGCGGTATAACCTTCCTTGGCTTGCCCCTAATCTCGTTCTGAATACCACCTGCAACGCTTCTCACGCCTGGGGTTATGTTACCACCGCAGTTCAGTCCGGGACAGCACAGAATATTCTTGGGTGTTTGATCGCCACGTCGTCGGAAGTCCGTGCCGCGTGGAGGCTTAGC
Source organism: Bacillus rossius redtenbacheri (assembly GCF_032445375.1). Lineage (NCBI taxonomy): Eukaryota > Metazoa > Arthropoda > Insecta > Phasmatodea > Bacillidae > Bacillus > Bacillus rossius. Next base: position 28,961,460 of record NC_086338.1, on the reverse strand, counting down.
CACCGACTAGACGTACCTGGTTAATCGACTCCCATTTAACACTTGCCAATGCATGCAGAGACCTCGGTTCGACTTCTAAGAAGAAATGCTTGTAATTTTCTTGTTTTTTTTTCTGTACTTGTAGAGATTAAGCAATAAATATTTATTTTTAAAAAAATTCGTGTGGTGTTTTTTTTTTTTTTTTAGCCTGAAGCTTTTTTTGGTAAGTTGATGTGGTATTTTATTAAAAGAAGGAATCACAATTTTGCACTGACCAAAGATCGAAACAAGTACAGGAATCGATCGAGTATATCACTATTTTAATAAGCTATTTTTTTATTATTTTTGGAATTTTTCCCGAATTTCTAGATTAATAATTTCGAATGTCCAAGATGGCGGCCAAGATAGCATTGACAGCTTACTGGTGGTTGGTGAATGAGGAATTTAAGCCGCTTTAAGGATTTTTGCGACGCTTGCTGAGATCGTTTCATGGATGAACATTGAAGCATAGGCGTACCCAGGAATTTTTTTCGGGGGTTGTTCTTCCAGATTTTTAAGAAAAACTGCATAAATACCAAAAATTAATTATTTCTTGAGTAAATAAATAGAATAGTCTCAAATTTCATTTTTTTTCACCTGGGCTATTGTTGATATGTAATTGGTGCGTAATTTTTCTTTCAATTAACTTAAGTAAGTTCACAATACAATATTAAAATACCTACAAAAACCCCCAAAATATATATAAATTTAAAAAATATAAAAATAATTATTTAACTTAACGAATTTACGTACGCACTTTACATACTTATTCCTAATATGTTGATGGCATGACAATAGAATAATTGCTGTATAATTTAATTGTAAGGGTGTTAGCAACTAAGGGCGGAATTACAATAGCCCGTCCATCCGTCATCCGTCTTGTCAATTACGTGACCTGCACCCAATAAGATGGACTGAAAAATGTCATTCACTCGTCTGTCTAAAGCTTGGTAACTTTATACTTTTGACGGGTGAACGGATGAAACTATAACCTCTTAATGTCTTCTAGGTGTTTGCATATAAAATATTATATTAAAATGTATTAAAGTTTGTTTAATTGTTTAGCTGATTCCAAAATAATTTCTTAGCTTACGTTTAGACACATTTCGAAAGCTCTTTTTTGAAACAAAAATGGTCTAAGTCACGGAAGTACTATAATTACGTATGGTAACTCTGGAAATGTGAAAATACATGCCGAAAAAAAAACACTCTGAGTTTAATGAATTTTAAGTACTTACTTTACATAATTGTTTAAGTAATATAATTACATATGATCATTTTTTTCCCCAAATTTTTAAGTTTTCTCAACAGTTGTCAGCATTGACATGGAGAAATATTATTACGGATGAGCGGAGTGTTGTAAATCGCCAGCCGACCTCCGTAGCGTAGTCGGATGCACACCGGCTTATGGTGGGAGAGGTTCTGGGTTCGAGTCCCGGGTAAGGTATGAGAGGAAATTGAGACTTATTCAAAATACACATGCGATAAAAGATGATGAAAAAGAATAATGAAATGGATATTTCTGGCTAAACGGATACCGTTCAAGGCCAAAATCCAAGCAGTGAAGTGAAGTGAAGTGAAGTTGTATATCTCGTGGCGGCTTACGGACGGATGCGACGGGCTGTTGTAATTCAGGCTTTACAATTCAAGTGTAGAAAAACAGAATTAAATCTTTATATATAAAAATCTCGTGTCACGATGTTTGTCCGGACTAATTTCCGAAACTACTACATTGATTTTAATGAAATTTCGCACATATATTTGTAACTTTGTCCAACTTTATATATAGGCTACATTTTATTTCGATTAATGACAGCATTTTCCGAAAATCAGCTCCCAAGGGTGGTTAAGCACTGGCAACAGTGGGTACTCCATCTCCATGACAACGGGATTTTGCATTGTTTATGCCTTCTGCGTCTTCATGGCAACGGGCATCGCTTGGATCAATTTTTTTTTCGAGGCATATTTCTGTATATATTTAATTATTATATTATGTAAAATTATTTAAATTTAAAAATATATTTGTGCGAAACACCACTGACTGACTCATTACGATTGACTTGAAATCTTTCAACCGATTGAAACTTAGCATAGTTACTTATTTTGTGATGTATGTAGACGCTCACTAAAACATGATTTTCCGAAAATCAGCTCCCAAAAGGAGTTTTGGGGGTGTAAAATATCAAAATTCCAGTTTTTGGTAGAAAATCGCCATGGCAACGGCTGTTGCTTTGTTGATGCTACATTCGTCTCTATGGCAACAACTAATTCACTGTTAGTGCAGTCCTCATCACCGTTGAAATTTTACGGGGACTTTAAATATCAAAAATTGCCCTTTTTTCAATTTTATATCCTACAGACTTGAACTTGACAGTAATGTTTCTCATGTTATGCAGGATTACTTTTCCGATAATCAACTCCCAAGGGTGGTTAAGCCCGGGCAACAGTGGGACAGCGGGATTTTGCATTGTTTATGCCTTCTGCGTCTCCATGGCAAGGAGCATTGCTTTAATTTTTTTTCCATTCGAGGTGCGACAGTGGCGTACCCACAAGGAGGGGCATGTATAATGAGCGGCGCAAGTGTTCTGCCTGTAGACTGCCGTAGCGAAGTACGGGTACATCAGTTGTACGTTGCGTGCTCGAGAATCGGGAAACCATCAGTGCTACTCGTTTTCTCTCCGGTACATTACAAAGCATTGTAATAAATTTTTGTCGAAATTAATTGCATTTTATTTCATTTATTATTACTGTAAATGGGATATTTAGTCTCATTTTTTCCTCATTAGTATAGCCGTACGAAGCTGGGTCGGTCAGCTAGTATATTATATATATATATATTAAATTTTATTGTTCTATTACAATATTCACTAAAAACACCTACACATTGAGTTGAGGCCATTAAGCTACTGACTCAAACACAACTTCACACCACGTCCCTTTCATCTGAGGCGAGAAATATACATTTCAGCTTTTCAATGTTTGTAACAGTTGTTTAAAATTACGCACCTTTCGATAATCAAACTATTTTCTTCGTGTTATACGTACATATGTACATTATTTAAATGAAAGTACCTGACTTGACTAAACGACCAAAAACGTCCCCCCCCCCCCCCCCCCACACGTTTTAATAGCTTTATAGAGTTTTGTATGAAATTAGGTCGCAATCACTACTGTTACTCAATGCCCAATTCTACTAAGCAAATCTAAAACATAATCAAAGTAGAGTTGAACTGATTATTCCAAAGACCAATCACCGCGATTTGAGAATTTAGACTAACCTATCATGAACCAACCATGGCAATTCAAATTTTTTTACGTTTACTTACCAATTGGGCTGCTTGGTGACGTTATTTCTCTCGTTGCTCTGTGTTTAGAAATTGAGCTCGAATGACATGAGTATTCATAATTTTCTTGCCTTATTTCGGGGGGGGGGGGGGTTTAACCCCCAAAACAACCCCCCCCCCCCCCTTGGGTACGCCTATGCATTGAAGGCTTGGAAGTCAAAGAGACAAAAAAACAAAAATAAGGCTCTTTGAAGTACTTTCAAACTAGAAACTGGCAAACAAAAGAAAGTTCGAAATGAGACTGTGGAACAGCGGATGTCTACTTATCTTCTAGTTTCTGTTTTGGACTTAAAACAGCTCTCATTGTGGTATTTTTATGCCAACAGTTTTGGTTCCACCAATTTTAGCATTGCCAGCAATTTAGTTCATCAAACCTTTCTGGTGACATTTGTAAGTACGCCGTGTATTCCGTGGGGTTTCACTACTGGATGCTCGCTAAGAAAATTTTGATGAGGCACCATTATGTCTGTTATCAGTATCCATTCTGTTGACCACAGATTTTTATTTTCGAACTCTTCTACGAACAACGTCGATGATTCAGAAATTAATTCGCAGCACAGTTATAGTAATTTTACATTAACACCTTCTCGACGCATTGACGATGCACAACTTGCCCTTTCTATTATCCTTCTGTAAATCCAATAAACTTAAAAACTAGTTATACGAAAATTAATTGGAAAAGACAGCTACTGTGTTCCAGTAACTGGACACACAAGCTACTGACTTCCAGTAATCGGACGCAAGCTACTAGCACGCCGACTAGCTTCGTGAAAACGCGTCCTTATCGCCGGAGCTAATTGCGGCGTGGTCCAAGCATTGAATATATATAATGTATAGAAGTCGCGAGCCCAGGTTAAATTTTCTGTCCGGTTTCTTAGAAGAATTGTTGTAGTTCCAAGCTCCGCCGCTGCGATCGCTTTCATCGCTGGGTATCGGCCGTATACGCCCCTGGCGGTATTTGGCAGAACTAGGTTAACCAGCCCAGTCGTGACATCATCCTTCACCCCCCCCCCCCCCCTTGAAAATCCCAGACCAGCGATTCAAATTACCCGGCAGGTCTTATCAGCATCGTTAGGCGACCTTGAAGAGGAGCTTCCCTTACCGTCGTTTGAGAATGATGAAATCCCAAAAGAAGCTAGCCACGGATATCACTGAATGATGGGATTCTGTACCCGAGTGAAGTGAAAATTAGCTATTAAAACTTTGTATTGGGCCAATAGTCAGTGTTACGTTCAAAATATGGTTTTATTTTAAAAGTAAAATACTTATTTAAACTATATTTCGCGTTTGTACAAATTTACTTTTAGATATTGGCAAGGAAAATCAACATACCTTAAACAACCTTCTCTTATTCAACGTTATCTATTAAGTAGTAAAAAGGGTAAATATTATTTTTAAAAATAAAATAAAAAAGTAACCCACTAAATCAGTATTGGCAAGATATATATATAAATTTAATATTAAAATACGCACATTAAAATTTTTTGGAATTAACTTTTTTCGGTAATAAAAATTCAGGATGATTTTGGTTTAATTGGTTTACGTATATTGCTATATTTTCTAAATCACATAGAAAAGGGAAAACAGTGCATCAGTGAAAATTAAAAAATTTAGTTTAAGTAATACTAGCCATACCAAAAGTTCAAGATGCGAGATAAGAAATTTGGTAACTGCTCTACATTTCAAATAAAAATGCATTGGTTTCATGAATCCTGAAATGTATGCGTAATAAGGCATATTATGTTATTATACTAAGCATGACTATAACTAAAAAAATTACAGTAATTTAAAACGATGGCAGTCTTAACATACAATAAGTGCGCGAGTCTTAGTTTATTTTTTAATTGGCTTCTTCGTCAGATGGAAAAGAGTTAAGATTTCATCAAGGAAAAATATATTCTCAAAGTCACTAAACCGGGAGATAGAAAATAAGGTAGGTACTTAATTTTAAATAAAAGTTAAAATAGACTTACGCTAAACCAATTAAAAATAAGTCGTAAAAATATTTTTATTTATTAAATATGTTCTATACTTGACAGTTCTTTGTGTATAATTCTTCAAAAATCTTTGAAATTTAATACATATTTTCTTAAAATGGTAGAATATCAGCAATACCCGGAAATTACGTGAGCAAAGCCACGGGTTATTAGATACACTTTTATTATAAAATAAAAACAATTATGCATTTGTAGTTCACGAATGTGATATTTTGTTTATTGCTTCACAACATTCATTTGCCAGTCTCAAATTTCATCGTACCACTTGTCAGAAATGTCACCAAAAATGAGAGATAGTTTTTTTTTACGAATTTCAATTACGAGGAAACCTTTCGCAAGACTTTTTTCTTCGCAGTAGTCACTTGGACACCATTAATTTAAATCCACTAAGATAATAAAATTGTATGTATAATGATTTGTTTTTGTATATTTATATAACTTCCCAACCAATTTTTAATGATTTTCATGTGAATAAAAACTTGTAAAGCAATTTAATTAACTGTGTCATAATACTTCTGATTAGATGGAAATACAAACTTTTCATCAGTAATATACGATGATAAAAATATTTATTATTGCAAAATAATATTCACTGTTCAAATGCAAATTTAAATAGATTATTCATACATGTTTCCTGCTAATTAATGGTTTAAAATAATAATTTTTTAGTATAAAATCATTTTTCTCTTGTGTTAAAATGGGTTGCTAAAATGAGGAATTATAAATATGTCACTTACTAAGTCCGTGCACAGATTTACACAAAACAGCAATGTAAATAATCTTTTTTGGTAGTTTCTAACTTTGTGCCCTGGATAACATGAATTTGGTTTAATTCATACCAAAGTGAATTTTTTGAACAACTTAAATTGAAGTCATAAATAAATATTTATTTTATATTAAAAATCCACAAACAGTTTTTAAAATATAATATTTATCACGCCAGATGGAATAATAAACAAAAAATAGCTCTTATATGTTGTCTGTGTTTAAAGAATTGTATTATATTTCATGGAAATAATATTTACCTTTCGGTTATTAAAAGAAAATATATTTGTATTCAAAATACTTGCGCATCGTTTTTACGAGCATAACTTGTGTATCTAACCTCAAAGCAAGGAATATAAAGAGTGGGAACTCAATGCTATAACAAACACTCTTATTTTCTTTGGAGAAATCCGGGAAATGTGCGTTATTTATAAACAACTTAACATAGTATACGTTAACTTTTCAGATCTATGTTGGCAAAATTGATTTTTTTTGTGGTCATTCGCTACTGGGAATATTCACCATATAACGTTTAAGATTATTTATTTTGAATTACGAAACAACCAAAACATTATGTAAAAATGCTTCATCTTATGTTAAAAAAATTATAAACTGCATAGCCACAAAGTATGACATACCATTAGTTTCAGTTACTAATAACAACACGTGCACGCGTTTGAACAGTCATCGCAGCCATAGTTGTTTCATAGCTACCAAAATCATTCAACGTTGTCAAGAATTATTCCAAATTATGTTTTGCCATTTTACTCAATGCGCCACTCCGTTAACACAACATTTTATAAATTCTGAACTACGAATGTCAGTGGGAATGTACACTATACTGTACATTCCAATCTGATTCGCTTTAAGAAATTTCTGTAGTTTTCTTATTATTAAAACTTAATTTTTTATGTTGGCATCTTTTAACCGCACTGTTTTTTTTTTTTTTTTTTTTTTTTTTTTTGTGGCCGTACTCCTCCAATTCAGTTGCGCCCGCCGGTATCTAAGCGCTCGGATTTCAACAAAAGGCACCGCCTCTCGATAGAGTGAAACAGAGAATTACGCGCACGACCTTGAAAAAAGCGACGCTACAGCGCTCTGGCGTGGAAGCTGGTAACTACGAGTACCCTCTTGTGGAAAGAAGAGCTGTCTAGCGGCGGAGCTAACAACTACCTCAGTTTTGGATCCGAAAATAGGAATAATAAATCCTATCCCCTCGCGACTTCTATAAGTTATATATATTCAATGGTCCAAGTAAGTAAAACGGCTCTCAGACAAGGAACAATTGACGTTGTTAATCAGGCGCGGGAGTTGCGAGCGGAGGTGATTAGTGGGGTCTGTCGAGTGCGGACGCAATTAGCTGCCTGGGGCTTGAGGCGGTACGAGGGGGGAGGGGTCGGGCTATATCTGGCCGCTGTCAATAACAGCGCGGGGACCAGCCGGGCGCAGGAAATAAGACGGTCGGGTTGCCTCGCTCGCGCCGCTGTGAAATTGATTTCTCGCGGAGATGAAGAATGATTTCCGGGCGATCGGGCGCGTGCATCAAACCGTCGCTACTGGGGCGCTACCGCCGTGGAGCGATTGAGAGGGGGGAGCGGTAGTGACGAGTTCACCCCCTCTCCACTCCCCCCCCCCCCAGACCCCCTTCCCGGTCGAGAGGCGCGTTCAAGGGGGTGACGTAGGAGGCATGCGACCCCGATCCCGTCCACGATCAGGAAATAAATATACAATTTATACAAGATGATTCCCGAGGGTCTTACGCCACTCACGGGGCTTATTCCTTGCTTCATTCGTGGCAAAATACATCATACATATGTGAGTCCTACCAACAAAACACGCAGAGTAATTCGAAACATTACAAAAGTGACAAATACAATACGCACCAACTCAGATGTAATTATTGCGTTTAAAAAAATTACAGACGATGTTAAAAATGTTTAAAAAAAATTCCTTATCCATCCCTGAACAAAATAGAATTATTGCAAGGCATTTCCATTTTTTTTTTTCAAATTAATTGTCAATGTTGGCAACAGGATCCATATTTATGTGACATATTTTGCTGCAAATAATGTAAGCTATTAGTCCTGTGAGTGGTGATAACTTCTTTTGAATCAATCAGTTTTTCTGAACAATATTTGTTGAGTAATTAAATAAATAATCCCTAGTAGTAGTATAGTTTGGCCGGAGCTGGGACACGGCTTCTGGCTGTGGTGCTTGGTGCCGAGCCACATCTCTGACGTCACGTCCATATCTGACGTCACGGCGGCCATCTTGGATGTATGTGACCTTGACCTTTGACCTTGACCTTGACCCCGGCGGTCATTTTGGATCCGCCATCTTGGATGACGTCATTGTGTTCTCGAACATTCCGGCGATGTGTTTTCCGCCATATTGGATGATGACGTCACCGTTGCAGTTTTCGTTATGGTCGCCATCTTTAACTTTTTTATTTATTATCCGATTTTAATGAAATTTTTCTTAAAAATTATAAAAAAATTAAATAAAATTTTAATAAATTATTTATAAAAAAAATGTACTTTTACGACACGGAGTCCGAGCGCAGGGACCAGGGTCTGGTGCCGGTGCCAGGGTCCGCCATATTGGATTGTGACGTCACGGCGGCCATCTTGGACGAGCGTAACGGGATACAATGTAACGGGACACAGCGTAACGGGACATAACATAACGGGACAAGTAGATCACGGCGGCCATCTTGGATCCGCCATTTTGGATGACGTCATTGTGTTCTAGAAAATTCCGGCGATGTGTTTTCCACCATATTGGATCCTATTAATGTTGCAATTTTCGTTATGGTCGCCATCTTTTTATTTTTTATTTTTATTTTTTTTATTAACTTATTTTTATTTTTAAATATTTTTTCCTGTAATTTTATGATATCAAAGAAAACATGAATTGGTTTTCTCCGAGTACTTCTGATTAATCTGGTCAATATTATGATGGTTTTCTCCGTGTGCTCCTGATTATTCTTGCCAATATTATGATGGGTTTTCTCCGTGTGCTCCTGATTATTCTTGTCAATATTTTGATGGTTTTTCCCGTGTTCTTGCAATCATTCCTGTGGTTTCTTCAAGTGTTTCTGACTATTCTGAGAAACCGCTCTCTGCGTGGATTTTTTTTGTCTAATGAGACATGTGATTTTATTTGGAGTTACATTTAATTCGATAATTTCTGCAACTAAATCAAAACTTGCAATATTTTTATCAGGCGGAATTAAAACATATCATTACTCAGTCAAATTAATATTACGCCATGAGACATCTGTGGAGCACCAACATGCAAGACGAACTTCCTTTTCCTTGGAGTCTAGCGAAGCCATCCTTCTTTTGCGATCGTTAGTGAGCATCCCGCATCCCGCATAAAATAACTAAATATTATTTACCTGCAAGCTACATGTGGCGACATCTGTTGTTGAAAAGCAGAACTACATGCATAAAGTACTTTTGCATGAGATATATTAATTCTCGCTGATGAAATATGAAAAAATTTCTATTTAAGTATTGGATCTAATTTAAAACACTCAATTGGTATCTGGCATTAGTCTCAGTAACTAATATGAATTCCGATTTGGGATCTGACGCTGTATCGAAAGAACATAGGTGAAAGTTTTGCAGTAAAGAGTTTATCTTGAGAAAGGATAAAAGACAACACGAGAAGAATGACTGTGTTAAAAATCCACTGCGCAATATGATAAGTTGTGTTCGATGTAGCAAGGCGTTTACGCGGAGAGAGAGCCTAAAAAGACATGGCAGAACTTGTAGCGCCTTGCCTGCGTACAAGCTAGAGGACAACGATGAATCTACTAGCCTAAGGAAGAGTGATCATTCTTGACTCTTCCGATCTCGACAAAGAACTTAAATTGAAGGAGGTTGATGATTTACGGAAGAATGAAGACAATGGAAGAATCCTTAACGTGAAAAGTGAGAATATGTTCCAGCCGAATTCAAGTAGATCTTTCCTACTTTGTAAAAATGATGGATTCCTAAAAAGGAAGCATGAAGACGATGAAGACACTTCAACATCATCAACATCGAATTATTACGGTAAATTGGGTGAAGACGATTCCTTCTACGGTGATTGTTACAGTGACTCTGAGGCTGTTGACAAAGACATATACTATGATGAAGCACCTAAAGCTGCCAAGATCGAAGAATGTGGTGGTGTCCTGAGACCGAAACGGCGGAAACGACGTGATATATTAACTAAATCTGATCAAGCTTGTGATGATCACCGTCTCAAACATGAAAGTTACCCTGAGGTTGGTGGTAAAACGGAAGACACCAGAGATCATAATATTTATTATAAAGGTGCAAGGAAGATGGTGGTAGAAAAGAATGATTACACATCATGTAAAGATCCAAACATATTGGTTGACCGGCTAAGACTTCTACATGGTTCGCTTTGTGCAGGAAACTATTCGTGCATCAAAGAAATATCCTTCATACTCAAGGAACTGAGGAATGCTGGCTACATACAATAATGGCTTGTTTTACTTGCATTTGTATAATGTAAAGCAATAAAATAAATAATTTAACTTATAAGAATTTAATGTTTTTATTTCTTGTATTCTGATTTCTAACTAAGACTTAGATCTCGTAACTTGTGCTTCCTTTTTGCCTTTTTTTTTTGTTGATGGAGCTTCCAAATGTGCTGCCTTTTCGATGATGGTGCTTCCAAATGTGCTGCCTTTTCGTTGTCGGTGCTTCCAAATGTGCTGCCTTTTCGTTGTTGGTGCTTCCAAATGTGCTGCCTTTTCGATGATGGTGCTTCCAAATGTGCTGCCTTTTCGTTGTCGGTGCTGCCAAATGTGCTGCCTTTTCGTAGTCGGTGCTTCCAAATGTGCTGCCTTTCGTTGTCGGTGCTGCCAAATGTGCTGCCTTTTCGTAGTCGGTGCTTCCAAATGTGCTGCCTTTTTTCGATGACGGTTCTTCCAAATGTGCTGCCTTTTCGTAGTCGGTGCTTTCAAATGTGCTGCCATTTCGTTGTCGGTGCTTCCAAATGTGCTGCCTTTTCGTTGTCGGTGCTTCCAAATGTGCTGCCTTTTCGTAGTCGGTGCTTCCAAATGTGCTGCCTTTTCGTTGTCGGTGCTGCCAAATGTGCTGCCTTTTTTGTAGTCGGTGCTTCAAAATGTGCTGCCTTTTCGTTGTCGGTGCTTCCAAATGTGCTGCCTTTTCGTTGTCGGTGCTTCCAAATGTGCTGCCTTTTCGTAGTCGGTGCTTCCAAATGTGCTGCCTTTTCGTTGTCGGTGCTGCCAAATGTGCTGCCTTTTTTGTAGTCGGTGCTTCCAAATGTGCTGCCTTTTCGTTGTCGGTGTTTCCAAATGTGCTGCCTTTTCGTTGTCGGTGCTTCCGAATGTGCTGCCTTTTCGTAGTCGGTGCTTCCATATGTGCTGCCTTTTTGATGACGGTGCTTCCAAATGCGCTGCCTTTTCGTAGTCGGTGCTTCCAAATGTGCTGCCATTTCGATGGCGGTGCTATCTTTTCGTTGTCGGTGCTTCCAAATGTGCTGCCTTTTCGTTGACTGTGCTTCCTATTGTTTTTCATTTTTTGATGGTGCTTCCAAATGTGCTTCCTTTTTTATTGATGGTGCTTCTATTTTTTTAATGTTGTTTTGACTCTAGTATTTTAGTAAATTGTTCTTGATTTGACTAGCGTATTATTCAAACCGGTTAATGTATATAAACGAGTCCTAGACAGCAGGACGCTCAGTTTGTTACTGCCGTCGACGGTGTACGGATCACCTAGTTTGTTTCTTCTGGTGCATAAGTCGTGTAATTGCCTGTTCTTGAGACTTCGATGGCATATTTACCGACTTTACGTCGTACTCGATGGAGGATGTACCATCGACTACGGGAACCATGACGTCGGCGCCGACGATGTTGGAGCAGATCCCGTTGGCAACGCCTCTAACAACACTGGAGGAGACTTCGATATGTGCTGTTCCACCATCAGCTGAAGTTTCATCAGCTTTGAATACTTCAATTAATGAAGAGCGTACTTCGCATCAGTGCAAATACTGTGGTGCATCATTTACTATCACTTCAAATGCTCGCAGACATGAAAGAAGCGGTTGTTCTAATAATGTTCAAAGAATACAATTTCAGTACAATAAGTGCAATAAACTAATTTCACGTCTCGATAGCTTACATCGTCATTATAAAAAATGCTCCGAGACGTATAATGAACATGGTTATTGATTTGACTCATGTGTTGTACCGGCTAATGAGACTATATAAGTGATATGAACTTCAGTCCGTCTCTGGCTGCGGTGATGACCGGATCGGATAGACATTTAAAGTCATGTAAAAGGCTAAGTCCGTACAATAAGAAGACTGTTTGAATCGAGGAATCCAAAAGGCTTTGGTAATTTGTCAGTGTTTTTTTTTGTACTTGTAGTAGTGTATTGAATTTATGTAATAAAATTTTTTTAAAAGAACTTGTGGTGTTTTTATTTTCTCAAACCTAACACTTTTTTAGTATTTTTTTAATTAAAGTTGTTTTGTATCGGCCAGGGATCGAACCAAGGACCTTAGTCGATCCAATCAATCATTATATGGATTACAAATTTATTTAATGAATTTTGGATTTTTTCCAGCTTTTCTAGCTACATTATTACATGATTTCAAGATGGTGGTCTTGATGTCTAATAGGATGATGGTAGTAGATGATTTAAAGTCTCTTTACGAATGTTGAACATGGTTTATTGAAATTATTATTTTTTACATAAAATTAACCATTATTGCATCGATCGGGTATCGAAACGAGGACAGGAATCGATCGAATCAATATGTAAGTTAATGAGTGATTTATTTAATGAATTTTGGATTTTTTCCCGCTTTTCTAGCTACATTATTACATGATTTCAAGATGGTGGCCGAATTTAAAGATGGTGGGGGGCACCTCCATAATAAATGATTACTGCACTGTAGCGGGTTAGAATAAAATTATCCAGATGGAAATGTACTCTATAATACAAGAACACACACACAGGATGACGTACTCCGGCAGGTGGTGGCTCCTGGTAGCATGTACTGAACATAAAATGTCGGATCCATGATGGTCGACAAGGACAAAGTCAAATTTCAAGGACAAAGTCAAATTTCAAGGTCATAGTCAAATTTCAAGGTCAAGGTCAAATTTCAAGGTCAAGGTCAAAGTTCAAGGTCCATGTCAAAGGTGTGGTGACCAGATAATTATACTAACATGGTATCAGCACACTCTTGCGGACGAAAACAAGATGGTGATCTCCAGCGGACGAAGACAAGATGGCGGACATGACGTCATACCAGCTGCCGATATATATGCTTTGAAAAAAGTGGTAGGAGTCAGTCTGCCTGCATCCACCATTGAGGAAGGAGCCTGTCGCCATTTTTAGTTATTTTTGCACTCACCGGGTTCTAACCGAGGACGGTGATCGATATAATCAATCATAATTCGAATAAGTTAATTTTTTGATGAATTTTGGAAATTTTTTCATTAAAATCGGTTAATGATTAAAGATTTTCAAGATGGCGTCCAAATTTCAAGATGGCGACCATAACGAAAATTGCAACATTAATAGGATCCAATATGGTGGAAAACACATCGCCGGAATTTTCTATAACACAATGACATCATCCAAAATGGCGGATACAAGATGGCCGCCGCGATCTACTTGTCCCGTTATGTTATGTCCCGTTACGCTGTGTCCCGTTACGTTGTGTCCCGTTACACTCGTCCAAGATGGCCGCCGTGACGTCACAATCCAATATGGCGGACCCCGGCACCGGCACAAGACCCTGGACCCTGCGCTCGGACTCCGTGTCGTAAAAGTACATTTTTTTATAAATAATTTATTAAAATTTTATTTAATTTTTTTTATGATTTTTAAAAAAAATTTCATTAAAATCGGATAATAAATAAAAAAGTTAAAGATGGCGACCATAACGAAAACTGCAACGGTGACGTCATCATCCAATATGGCGGAAAACACATCGCCGGAATGTTCGAGAACACAATGACGTCATCCAAGATGGCGGATCCAAGATGGCGGATCCAAAATGACTGCCGGGGTCAAGGTCAAGGTCAAAGGTGAAGGTCACATACATCCAAGATGGCCGCCGTGACGTCAGATATGGACGTGACGTCAGAGATGTGGCTCGGCACCAAGCACCACAGCCAGAAGCCGTGTCCCAGCTCCGGCCAAACTATACTACTCCTAGTTTCCAACTAAACATGAGCACAAAAAACAATATTGTTCCATTTAAATTTTTTTAAATTTCGTTTTAACGATGTAATCACAAGAGGACGGATTATTCTATGGAAATATAAGAAAAGAGAAAATATGTTAGTCATTATTAGGATAAAATGTGTTTTGATAGTTAAATTAGTATCAAGAATGAAATAAAGCAGAGAGTCATGTGTGCCCTTTTCAATGAATAACTTCTGAATACTTTACTGAGCCAGCCAAAACTATCAACTTGCGCGGCTTTGAGATGATTATACATTGACTATATACTCGTGGTTTAATGCTTTCACGCTCATATGAACACATTCAATTTCAATATAAAAAAATAATATTATATAGAGAAGGATTTATTGCCACAATATTGTATTTAATAATGTGTTCATGAATGTTTGGAGCGATTATTATGCACTGGGAAATGTCATTCCCTACTCTGTTATTATGCATGTTATTGGGTATTATTTAAGTCTCGCGTAGACATATATATTATATATATATATATATATAGAGTCACGATTATTCTGCGAACTCGTTTAATCCAGAATAGTCTCAAATTATATATATATAAGATATTTTAGAATGCTCATTGGTCGATAACAAGGTCACAGCCTTTGGAAGGTTACACGTGATTGGTTAAACATTTTATTCCTTGTTAATGACTGGCACAGAGTCATCAAGGGCGTGTCAAGAACACCATAGTCCAATCATTAGCGTTAAGTAGATATATGTAATTCAAACCTACTTTGCTACCCAATTAATCGGGGAAATAATTTTTGCTCTACCTATTTACATTCCCTAGGATTTAAAAATTGTGTCTAAGATTTCATCATATTGCAGTGAAATTTTTAAAAGGATATAAAAATTTAAACAATTGTAAAAAAGTATAAAACAAAAATAAACAAATTTTAGTGGCTACAGAATACAACTTTACAATATTAATGAAACTATAGAACATAAAAACTATTTGTTTCTGTTCGCCACCAAAAATAATGCAGATAAGCAAATCGATGTTTTCAGTCCGATAGATTGCTAACGGGAAGAAATATTTTACGACGTTGGTCTAGAAAATGTTTTCAAATTACTACCTAACGCACACCGTACTAACCTATGTTTTGGTGCGAGTAGTAAAACGCTATTGTTTTGAGATTTATAGCTAAACTAGGGGAACGGCGTTAAGTGTATTGAAAGATACCTCCCAACACATTCACCACAAACATGAATGACTTCTACCAAGATCTTAAAAAAACGTGAGGGAGTGTTTCAGTACTCGCCAGAGATGTGCAACATCTAACCTCGGCAACGAGCAAATACGTGTGTTCTCATGTTGTAACCAAACTTATAAAACTTAACTCGCAGTTTCCTCAACCACCGCTAGAATTCGTTGCCGGAGCAGTTACGTCGACTATAGAATCATTCGATTTGCAGAGCGAAAGGTTGGAGTTTATAATGATATGACGCACAGGTGAACGCAGCAATGCATAGATGTTTAGTTTCATCGCTGGATTCGCCTCTGCGTCACTGTGTTGTCATTTTGTTGTCCTAATTATCGGGGGTGTTTTGGGTCATCGTTGGGTTCATCCGCTTCGTCACTGTTGTCCAAGGTCGTTGTTTGTATTTCTGTTATTTCTTTTTACAACTGTCTCGTCGTTTTCTGTACCCACTGTATTCATCTATGCGGAGACATATTTTTTTCTAACTCATTCATTTCTCGGAATCCTCTGTACTGTCTATTCATTCATAAATTTGACATGGGATGATTTTTGCTTTGTTGTTCTGTGTGTTTGTGTGTTCATCTTTCTTGTCCGTTCTTGTTGTTTCTCTGAGCCAGACAGTAAAAACCAGCTATGTCGTATGTCCATAAAAATGTTCTAAATCAAAGTGTTTGTTTTTTAAACCTTTCCCTGAATAGCTTTTTTAATCAAACTGTTGATACTATAAAGTTTCCCTTGGGCTTTGTAAACTTTGGTTCGCACCACCCACCACAGATGGCAGCACCGTCGTTGTTTCACATTTCCGTTCCACGCGACCTCCGCTCCATCCGCGAAATTACTCCTACCAAAATGTCTTATACCGAGAGCTGGGGTGTTACATGTCTCAAAGCTTTCTAAGTGGCTCTCTCACCTTTAGAATATATTTATTTTTTCCGTAAGAAAGCGCATGTGAGAGTTTGTTGAGTGGTGTTGAGTGACACACCGTGCACAGCCATGCAGCGCCTCAGAGACCGCAGGCATGATGGTACCACGAGGGGGGGGGGGGGTGGTGACCTCGCCCAACGAGGGAACTCGTCGAGTTCCAGAGTCCCGTTTAGGCTCGGCTCACTTTCTCCTCCTCCTCGCCTCTTTCCCGGGAGAAAGTGCCTGCGTCATGACTCGGCTGAGGAGACGAAACGGCTGTTGTTGTTTTTGTTGTTGCTGTTGTTTTTCTTTTCCTGCGTCGCGAAGAGTGTTTCCGCGGCAACGTCTCCTCGCAAATTGTTTCCATTCCACCCGGACCACCTTGCGATTCCATAGACATAATGGAGTGCGCAGTTTGGTTTTTTTTGTTTTGTTTCTTTTTTTTTTTTTTTTTCCTCCTCCGGGTAAGAACTTTTTTCCCCCTCTGCAACACGCCGCTCTGAGCCACTCTCGTCCGTGCAACTTCCCTCTTCGCCACGCACTCGCGCAGATGACGAGACACGCGCTGCTACTTTCCCGCCCGGCCGATGTTCTCATGTCGGGTAGTAAACCCGCCGCTTTATTTAATCCAGTACTTACCTTGTGCACCCTGGAGGTGTTTGTGTTACCCACAGAAAAAATTATATATTCTGTACTTTCATAAAAGATTCCTTTGGAAACCAGTTGCCAAGAATTAGTTTGTAACACTACAAGAAAGATTTTGAAAATTTAATAATATGAAATACGTATTTTTTTTCTATATAATACTGAGTATTTGGTAAGAAAATTACCGCATAATTTGGTATTTTTTTCTGTATTTTATTCAAGCACAACTTTTTTTTTAACCCATGGGAAAGATTATTGAATATTCATTTTTTATGACTATTAATGTGCGAAGTTAATACCGGAAAGCTATCCATGGAACTGTTTATAAATAACATTAACTATTGGAGGTAATGGGACAATACAAAGGATGTGCCAAAATTAAAAATAAAAAAAGAGAGAATTTTGTTTATGTTCAATGTAGCCAGGCCGCTATGCTAGTTTTGTGCTGTGAAAGTCCTTATCGCTCTTAATATTATGTTTATTGTGGACGGGTCTTCAATGAACAGAAGGAAAAAAGAATTTGGACATAGTGCCAAATTTGGAAATGAGAGATTGATGGCAAACGTTTATTCTTACATACGGCCTCGCAGTTTATACTAGTTCTACAAGCGCATTTAAAATATCTATTATCAAGCTGCGAAAACAAATGTTACATATCTGTGACACGCAATTCGCTGTGTTCGCCTGTTATATCTTCGTTGTGTCTTACAGAGTTGTTTTATTGTTTACCAATAATTACTGCTCCCGTGGTTGTAAGTTCTGTTTTTCGTCCTTCGTCTTCATTTTGTCTACTTACTTGATTCCTTCCGAGGAATTCTGTTTTCTTCATTTCAGGGATATTTTTAACATAGTTGATCTCCGCTGCCTGCTTGTATGTGTGTGTATGTATAAATGTGTATATACGTGTTGCCCCCCTGGAGGTAAAACAAGAAAGGGTTGTGTTCGGGCGAAACCAAAGTAATGGCTTTTGAGAGTAGCACATTTTATTATCTGCGAATATATGGCTAACAAAGACAAACAAATAAAATTCTAGCACTCAATTGGTCTTGTGTTCATGTTCTTTGTTTCTTGACTCGCTCTAGGACGAGAACAGCATGTGCCTATCAACAAAAAAAAACATTTTGATTGTTACTAACAAGTCGTACATCAACTTCAACATATAGTGAAATATTATTCTGAAAAATAAAAGTGAATGATTATGTTTAAAATAAGTATTACCTCCAACGTTTACAACAGCAAGACAGTGACGAATAGAAAACTCGCATACCTTAAATTATACTAAGCCGAGCGAGTAATATTTTAAGAATAAAATATCTGAGGCAAACAAATTTTAAAATTACTTGAGGACAAAAATTAAAATTTAATTTAACTAAATATTTATAACATTACAACCATCCTCACACATTTATATTGCGTGTACAACGCCTTGAAATATAATATTTTACCCCCAAACCCTCTGTCAACATCAAATGAACTCCTCGAATCTGTGCGTGAACACTGGCCGGACACTCGTAGGGCGGGCTTCCTGTCCCGGGCTCGCTCAGCGAGTCGTTTCTTCGCAGCAGCTCGCCTGCCGACTAGCGCTCTCCTGCCCCAACAGCAGTCGAGCCGGACTCTATGGCGCGCTTCGAGTTGCCCCGACGACTGCGACAAGGCGACGCGAAGAACAGGCCACAGCCCTCTTCAACTGGCAGCATGTCCGCCCCTGTCACACTCAAAACCAGGCGGCTTTGAAAAAAAAATAGTTCCGTTACACATCCTCAACACTCTTACACAAAGTCAATAAAAGTTGCCTCTGGTTTAGAAGTCACTGTCGAGGAGGAAGTCAAAGTCGGGTATATCATTACACTGCCGTGACATGCCAGCCACAAACCATCCACCGTATTTCCTTCAGAGTTTCTGCTCACTCTCTCGTGCTCGCTCAGCGAGTAAAAAGCGACACATCAACGGCGAGCATTTTCAGACCTCGGGTTCTACTGTCCACCTTGCACAGGTCCCAAAACGGTGGAGCGACTTTTCACACGACACTCGCCCGACGAGTCCCCCAACTCGATCCATGAGTTGGCGCATCAAATCGCCGACGACTACCTTCTTCGCTAAGTCGCTCTCCGCAGCACTGCCCTTGGGTCCCTCCTCAAAGACTGGGCTAAGTTCAGTTCCCAAAGTAACATTTCTAGTTGAGCTTACCAGTCACAGAGACTAAGTCCACTTTCAATGTTCTGTGCGTGCTCGGTCATAGCTTTGAATATATATACTGTATAGAAGTCGCCAGCCCAGGTTAAAATTTCTAATACGGTTTGAGGTAGTTGGTTAATTCACCGCCGCAATCGCCACCATCTCTAGGGCATCGACTTGTGGTGGTCCCTAGCGGACAAGTGTCGAACTCTTCAAACACCCATTCCCCACCCTCCCTCAAACATGCGTTGTCCTCCACCCACCCTCTACCCCACCTCTCATCCCTACAGTTTTGTGACGTACAAACTCCCGTTGAACGACCTTGAGCTGCAGTGAATGTTGGGTTGGGGGTGCGGGGGAATGACAGCGGGCGACAGTGCTGCGCTCTAACGTGTAAATAACAGCTAAGACGATACAGGGCGTTACGGCAGCGCACTGCAGCGGTGAAGTTCCCAAGCTGCTCATCATACGCTCCTGAAACACGTAGAGTAAATCCTATCCACTCGCGACTTCTATACAGTATATATATATATATATATTCAAAGGTCATAGTGGAGTTCCTGGTGTCCTTGTTGGGTGGCGTCAGGACGACTATCGTAGAAGTGTGCTTTGTGCTCCTTCCTCCCGCACTCTCTGTGCTCTGTGCTCAGATCGGGAGTATACCTATATACTCCTCGGACGCACTTCCCCTTCTTCCTCGCCCAGAAGGTCCGAGTTACTCCTACTTCGGCGCAGACGACAGGAGGTGTGTTAGTCACGTGAGCGGAAACGTGGTCACGTGGTCACCCCCACCACTCCGCTGCTCCAGTCGAAGCGCGCGAAACCAGCGGCGATAACTTGCCTGGAAGATATGCCACCCGCAGCACAGGGTGTTCGACGGGAGTAGAACCCTTCAGGGGTACAAAGTCAAAACCAGGGAATAAAAAAAAATTGTTAAGATGATGCAATATGGTATTAATGTAATGCATCTGACCCTCTGATAGTTGTCTGTAAAGTCGGTTTACGGACGATAGTTTAACGTGACAACGTCATAACAAAACATTGATGAAATGATTGCATACTTTTATGAATAAAATTGAATCATTTTTATTTTAATAATAAAAGAATAAATACTTGAAATTATAATATTAAACAGATTTTTTAAATGCAAGAATAATTAACCATTATTGCCGAAATTGTTGTTGTAATAAGGAATGAAAATCACATTAACTTTTCACTTCACTTTATAAACAGTCGACGAAACAGTTCACATGTAGATGACTTGTAATAAATTTTAAAAACTGGCTTTTAGCTATAAAGTTTAAATATAATTATGAACAAGTTTTCATATGAATAAACTATAATCAAATATCTAACATAACCTATTATTACTGCACTCGCCGACAGATGCTACTTTTTTTAACAATAAAAGAATAAATACTTGAAATTATACTAGTAATCATATTTTTAAAATGCAAGAATAATTAACCTTTATTGCCGAAATTGTTGTTGTAATAAGCAATGATAACCACATTAACTTTTCACTTCACTTTATAAACAGTAGACGAAACAGTTCACGTGTAGATGTAAGTTGTGTGCTGCTGCTGTCTCTCTTCTCCTCGGACGCATAGGCCAATCGAGTGGAAGAGAGATATATGCGGCGCAAGCGTACAATGAGCGTAACGGGACACAGCGTAACGGAACAATGTGCGTAACAGGACACAGCGTAACGAAACAATGTGCGTAATGGGACACTTTTTCGTGCGTGCAGCCGGCGTTCATCGATTTATTAGATGTAGTCACATCAAAAGTTGTGGGCAGCGACTAGCAACCACAACATACTTATATTTGTGTGTCTGTGTATAATATAAGTGCTCAATGCAGAATAATTATAAAATTCATATTTTTACGAAAGGGAAATAAATAAGGGCCAGGAAAGTATAGTCCAATAAGTATTTTGCAGTTTTATTTATTACCTAATAGTTTAACTTATAGTAAAATTGCAACTATTTAAATGTAGGTCCACACTTTAACCGCACTTTAGTAAGTCCACTATTTATTCTCCCCCACGGGAGCTCGGCACAACAGTGGCTCTCTCTAATGGTCGTCCTTGCCGCACACCTTGATCCCAACACACCGCTTCGCACAACTCACTAGTCCGCCGCACACGCAACACCGTATCAGATTCTCCGGTCTAATCCCCGCACACGAGGTCCGTCTCTCGTCGCCCGCTATCGCTCGCCAAGGAGTCACCCACCCCCACTTCACTTCACTGCCCTCGCAGGCCATTCGTCCCTTTTGTGCACCTCTCAGTCCCGCCCTTGAAAGATCTCGTAGCCCTTCTAAGTGTCGCGTCATCAGAATCCTCGTTTCAGCACTCGTAGCTGCTGGAAAAACGGCGTACTAGTTACGCCGCTTCACGCATACGGGGCTCTGGAAACGTATCGAACCCTCGCGGGAAGAAGAGAGGATCTGCAATAATCGGATTACCGTGTAGCGGCAATAGAAGGGACGGCGCCTCTCCCGCCGGCTGGCCTCATCACTAACAGCTTCGTAACAATATGCATACAGAGTGAGTCTGAATGTGCCCGAAAAACCTTTAGACTGTAATTTCATCACAAAAATTTGAGTTGGAAACATATATAATTTATATATACGACTTATAGTCTAAGCTCCTCTCCAAGTCTGGTTTCCGCTTTTGAAGTTGGAGCTGAAAATAAAATATTTTAATGCAATTAAAAAAATAATAATTTTAAATGTAAGTATTTGCGCGTACATAATATTTAAAAAGACAAAGCTCTACAAACACCACAAAAGTTTTGCTTTCGTAAAATTATTTCTTTGAAATAATTGGGGTAGCACCCCAACAAAAAATATTTCAAGGAAAATGAAGTTTTTACAACCAATCATTTTAATTAAATAAATTACGACAGTGACAAGTTTTGTGTTGGTTGGGAATTTTTTTTATTGTTATTTTCTTTTAAATCAGACATTAGACTTCTTGTCTTAAATACTAAGCCAGCTATTCGGCTCCAACTTCAAAGCGGTATATGAGCCTTGGGAAGTGTTTGAAACCATAAGTCGAAACGCTGTTTTCAACTTATTTTGTCTTGATGAACCTACAGCAGGTACTTTTTTTATCGTGATGTACATGCATCTAACATTTTCTGGTCAAATTCATGCTCTTTCTTGTGTATTTTGTTTTTATCTGCTACCATTTTCCGTACATACACAGTACATGAACAGTCGTAAAATTTTAATTCATAATTAAAATCAATTAATATGCAGAATATTTAGACTAATCTATTAATTTTAATAATTTATTAAATAAAATGTAACAAAGTTTAATTTATAATGACAATAAATTATACATACGGGAAAATAACCTCATTTATATTAATACACTTCAAAAAGTTTATAAACACAATTTATATTACCAATATTCACAATAAATATTTTTTTTTGGAATAGTAGTGTTCCAACTAGACCTAGCGCGCGTGAGAACCTGGAGAGACAGCCGCCTGCCTTGCCACGGGCTCCTAGTGACGTGGTCGGCACGTCGCCAGGCGAACGTGCGCATAAATCCCTGATGATATAAAGTGTCGCATTAGCTATTCAGAGCTGCGAGGGCCGGAGGGAGCCGGGATCCAAGTTTTTGTCGGCTTAATGAAGAGCGCAGTGCGTTGCTCGGGGGGAGAGGGGAAGTTCTCGCGGCAACAGTTCTCGTGTCACCGGCCCCGAGGTCTAATCTCGCACCCCCGCTCACTCAGTATTCAGGCTCTGTTTTCACCTTGCAGCCCCTCCTTCCCACACCCTTCATCACTCCCAGCCTCCCCTACCCACCTGCAACTGTGGGGGAGAAACTCTAATTGCTGAGACTGAGGACTGAGACCTGGTTTTTGAAGTAGTTTTGGGCCAACCTGCTAGATAATAATAAATTACTAATTTATATAATAAATTACTAACGAAGCTACATTGACTGAGGGAAGTGCTGCATTAGCTTTTATCAGACAACAAACCAATATAAACTAATTCGCTTTATTTTGGTAGCCACATATTTTGTGGTGCGGCATACCAGAAATATGCATCTCATTATTTTCTTCTAATAAGCAATTAGTCGTCAAATAAACTTAATTTACTTTTTCGAAAGTTAACTAGAAGATTTGAACGCATTTTCAAGAAGTTTTTTTTTTTTTTTTTTTTTTTTAAAGGTATTGTAAAATCCCTACTAATATTATAAATACGAAAGTGTGTTTCTCTGTTTGTCCTTTCACGCAGCACCGGAGCAACTGATCGACATGATCTTTTGCATATAGTTTATGGACAGTAGAGTGACATTGACTACAAATAATTAATAAATTCCAACCCTAAGAGAGTGAAAAAGGGGTAAATTCATTTTTATAACAGAAAATCATAGGAGGTAGGTCATACACACAAACAATGAGTTTGTGACGTTTTTCTATGTACACCACACGGTCATATAGTAAGGTCTGACAATTTCCTATCCTTATCCTTGGCGAAACTTATCCGCTTACTGAAGCTCGCGGCTGCTAGCGAACTAAAGGCGCTAATAACTGTTTAGTTTAGAACTTCATCAATATATGGCATCGCCTTGAATTTGTAACGCTCTATCGTTTGGTGCGTCCGTCACGTCTTGCCTAGTTGAATATTGGCTTTCTGGTTTTTCTGATGCGTAGCCTTGATGCAACGATATTTTGCAATCAAGTTTTTTCAAGTGTATGTCCTACAGGCTTGAAACTCGGTAGTTATGTTCCTTATATTATGATGAATTTAGCCCGGGCAACGCCGTGTACTTCGGCTAGTTATCAATAAAGCAATCGTCTACTTGTACCGCCAATTCCTTCAGCTACCAGTTAATGTCAAACTGTAAGAAGGTATAAAAACGTGTATATATGTATGCATATATGTTTGTGTGTGCGCGCACGTGTGTGAGTGCCCTGGCATGCCAAAAGTGTTTTGAATAAATAACTCTAAAATTGAATTTGCAGCTTTAAATTGGAATATTTTAAGATAGCTGGAAATAATTACTAATAAAGACACCAGGCCGGAGCTTTTGCTGTGGAGCTTCGTCCATAGCGCGTTGGCGGGAACTGAGCAAGTGGTTAAGCCCTAGTTCTGCCAACATACGTCATTAAAGTAATATAGTTTTAGTAACAAACACAGCGACCGCCTTGCGCCTGTAATGCACCGCCATTCTCGTCTCAATTTTATTTATTTTCGCTTATGGAATTTAAAATTTGAACTTCCAATTTTGTATGATGGAGCATTTTATCCGGATACAGATGTGAAGCACAAACAAGTGAATATGGTCATGTAGAGAGTAATTTGTTTTTTAAGGGCAAAGTGGCGTCGAGGAATCCATTTTAGCTTGCTTACTCCGGTATTTACTTCACGAAGCAGTAATTAATTGTAAGCCAAAGTGAATTTAAATAACCCCCAGTTATATATAAGTATTATTTTATTTTTTTATGTCACGCACTATTTTATCAAGATATCTAGAGATTAAATGTTTTGGTAACTTTCCAGTTAGCGGCTTCTTCGAAAAAAAAAACTGACTTTCTAATCATTTAGTTTTTATTTCTACTGAGATTTGTTGTTTTGAGACAGGAGAGCAAGTTTTATACGTAAACGTTTATAGGTGAAATGGTATACTCACGTCAATATATCATTAGCGCCATTGTGTAAACATGTGCCTGTTTCTGTTTTGGTACTACTTGTGTCTAGTGTAAAAAAATTTAATAATAGAAGTAGTTTCTTACTATTCTAACGGATGTTGTCGTTATTTCCCAACTAACAATTTCAATGTTCACCTGCGCAGTGACACGGGCGGGGCCAGGCGTGAGTCCCTACTGTGCTCGCGAGTAGCTTGCCTCAGTAACGACGGTACGTTACAATCACGTGGCAAGTGAAGCAACAAATATGCTGCTGCAATATTCAGATCGATTTTTTTTCCTCGTTTTTATTTAATATAATTCTGAGAAACTCGCTAGTGGACAGGACTTGGAAGTCGAGGTAAATTGGTGGGTGAAAGTCATTCTCATTATTAATAAAACGCCACACTTAACACAAGTACAGCAGTAGCAAAAGAAAAACACAAGCATTTTTTTAATGATATACTGACGTGAATACACCACTTTATATAGAAACGTTTTGCAAATAATTTAAATGTAGAAAATTTGGTCTACTATCTAAAAAAAATAACTACTACAGAATTCTCTATAATTAAAAATAATTATTTGAAAAGTTTATTTTCAAAAGCCTCTAAACAATCAAATTATCAAATTTTTGCCCTGATAAAACTATTTCAGTTTACTCATTTATTTCAGTTGTATTTGATATGTTTTTTACGTCTCTATGCACAGTTATCCACAGAGACTTGAGGTGATGGGACTTCCGAAATAATAGTCGGCTCCGAACCACTTGGCCACCTACTCGGTGCTCATAAATAAGAGTCGTGCCGGTATGTTTGGATCGAACCCATGACCCTATGCACATTACCGCGACGACCCTAAACCACAGTAAGAGATGTCCGCCCACCTGGCACTTGCTACTATGTTATTTGCGTGGAAACAAGGAAAAACTAAAGGTAACAACACTTTGAGAGATTATTCGTTGACAACACAAAATTATAAACAAATATAACCTTTTTTTACTGTAGTTTCCAAATGGTTACCATTATGTTGATATTTCTTAAGATAAATAAAGGACAAAAAAATCTGAATATAACTGTGAATGAAACAAATAATCTAATGATGTGTGGTAATAATGGTAAAGTTATAGACAATAAAACAAAACGTAAATCAAGTCAGAATTTAAATCCTTTATTCAATATATAAAGGGACTTCTCCCCGTTAGGTATTTTCCCGGCTCGCCGAGTGAGTCGTCTGACTATGAGTTAGTGAACGTGTCACGCAACAGACCCGAGCGCTGTGAGACCTGGAACCAGCTGGGGTGTCTTAGAATATTCTCACCGCCGCAGCAGCACGTAAGGCTGCCAAGCAGGCTGCCAGACACTTGACTTCAGCAGTCATCAGCAGTCTCACTGGTCACACAGCGATCGCACTCTAGCCTGCACTAGACTTCGAGGAAGACGTGACAAGACAGTGGCCTGTTGTGACTCTACAGAGTGTTGCGGAAATAGCTTCTCTTGCAAGTCGCCTACCAATTCAGAAGTTTGACACTACCGTCCGACTGTAGTTAGCTTTTCGCCACGCCTCCGACACTGCCCAGATGCAAACATCATCTCCACCCACGAGAGATTGCAGAACTTAAAAACCGCTTGCATCCACAGCTACCGGCCATATGATGCTTTAAGGAGAGAATAATCGGATAACCAGAAGCTTTCATCGTTGGGTTTTTCTCTTCTATGGGATCCGTCTCTCATTCCAATCATCGTACTTTTCTCTTCTCCAACATTAACAATGAACAATTATTTTCGTCCGTCACGGTGTTCTTTGTGTTGAACTGATTCCACTCAATGAAAAAATCTTCAGTTGATTTTATCTGACAATTTCATATGCTTTCAAAATTCCAAAATATTCCTTCCATAAAATAATGTCTCAGTTTCAAAGGTATATTACAACCATTTTATTTAGACTATTTACAACAAATCATACATCAAATTGGAAGTAAACTTTTGTATTTTTTCTTACAAATATTCAATATGTGCATGTTCAGTTATACGGCACACATCCAACCTAAAGTCCAATTCTTCCCACACTTTGGTTAACACATCCAGAGATATGGAAGCAATAGCCTCTTCAATTTTGTGTCTCAACTCTGGCAAATAATAAGGTAGTGACAGAACGTAGACGCGATCTTTTATAAAGCCCCAAAGGAAAACGTCGCATGGCGTTGTGTCAGGTGAACGTGAAGGCCAGCGAAAAAGTGCTCTGTCGTCCGACCATTACGACCGATCCAATGGTTAAGGACTTCGAAGTTCAACCACTCTTGTACAAAGAGATTCAAATGGGGAACACACATTGAACTGAAATTACAGAGTCATTTTCAGAAAATTGTAGAACATAAAACGCTTTACGCTCAGAGGTTTCCATTTTGCGTAGGTGGTGCTTCAAGTGAGAAAACAACAAAGCAGTACTCGCGAATGCGCTTATCTAAAACTGGTTGAGTTACTCTTTAGTTGTTAACCAATTCTCTAAAATACTTACTGTTAATACTTTTAAATTGTATGACTGGGACATACATTTTATTGACATAGTGTATTCATCCTTCGTTGACATACAACATATATGCTATTCTTAATAGCCATATTTCTCTATAAACAAAATTATGGCTTATACCCCCAACCATGATATTGTCTGATATACCTTAAACATTTACAAGTCTAGCCTCTGCCATTCACAAGCCTCCTTCTAGGAAGCAGCAGTACTATCAACATCCAGTCCACCGATACGCTCACGCTTTAGTTCCTCAAAAGCTTTTGCCCAATAGATTTCTACAATGCCCTCTCAAACCATCGCTCAGGGACTATTCACCATCACCATCCACAACAAAGTATTATTAATTACGTCAGTCACAACCAACAGAGGCGAACAGAGAGCGTTCATGGCCTGTGCCACGGGGCAGCCACCACCATCTCGTAAAAAAAGCACATCATCGACTTCGTGATTCCGAGCACCTGGACTCCTATCATCGCTCACGATCATCAGGGCAAATCACTAAGTAATTGTACTCCATCGAAATCATCTGACGAATTAGAGACAACCGTAGATTACACTTGGGAATTGAATTCATACCATAAATACGTCAGGCAAACGCAAGGGCTACTCACATCTTCACAGATGGTCACTATGACCACAGAGATGGTCAACGCCACCATTTACTCCCGACCACTTTCGGAATCTTTCCAATCCTTCTTACAAGCCCCCGACCAACCATTCCATCTCTCTCAAGCAAAGGCCAACTGAAAATAATGGAGAACAAGTAACATCTTCGTTTGTGTCTTCTGGCCATCATGACAACCTGGACATACCGATGCTTCTTCAAAATGATTATACTCCCTCAACACATGGGCACGGTATCCCTGGGCCATATTTGTCCCAAATGCCCCTATAAAGGCCAGATCTTTCTTTAATAATTCTTCAACAGAGAACCGCATTGAATATAATTAAAAAGAAGACAATCACGAAAAGACACACCCTCCATAAACCAAAGGTCACTACAAACAGAAAAGTCGGGGATCTTGACATGACCGAAACAGCACCTGCCTCTCCAGGCCAAATTACTACCTGTCATCTGCTGCCTCCTACAACTACATCACCTGCACTGGCTTCACATTTTGCTGCTGACACTTCAGTAATCACAGCTGCTGCCCTCACCCCTGAGGTGCTTCAATCACTCCAACCGAGGTATTCCACGAAGGGTCGACTGGGTATAAAAGGCAGGTAGTAGATTGGACAGAACAGGATGACTGGAAAAGACCATCAATTGGGGGAGAGGGGGTCTGTAAGCAACTTCGCCACCTGCAACGCCGGCGTAATTATCTAGATACATGACTTATTAAAATCCACATAAAAAAAGTTATGAAAGCGGTTTTGTATTCTTAAATTATTGTTTAGCTTATATTTTTTAAAGCCTATCTTACCCTAGTATAATTCACGAGTTGAAAAATAGTGTTTACAAGCTACTGGTCATCTGTCGCGGGAGAATTCAATTACCAACACTAGAAACAGGTGTTGGATTCATGGGGAAATTTTATCGGCTGAGACCAACGCACAACAATTCAATTGTGAAACAATACTGCGCAGCTGGTCGTGACCTCGCTAATGTCTTGTTTGTCGAGCAAGATCGCGGCTCGCACCGCCGCAGGTGCTAAGCGCGCGCCTGAGTGGCTGTTAGCCGACGCGCGCTAACCGTCCTAACGAGCAGCACGCAGCCCCCTTGGTCTCGCACGCTCTGTCGGCAGTCGGCAGTCCTGCTCGTAGCCCGAGGAGCGACCACTTCGCACCAAGGTAACCTCCAACCCTCCACTTGTGTGTTACACTCAGTTATGTGCTACTAGGAGGTAGGTAACAAATTCGTCAGAAAATGTTTTAATAACCATCTAAATATTACCTTACCTTCGTCCAAAAAAGAATATATAAGACCATATATTAGTGCAAGGGATTAAAAATAGTATTTGAATGTCAAATATAATTTAATAACTACCTTAGTAGGCATAATCTTAAATTCGTTGAGACTTTCAATGCTAGATGCATTAAGTTAAAAACATTAAAAATATTTTCGCTGCTTGGAATATGAGAAAATGTGAAATCGATCGTTTTCGAATATTGGCGACCATATATGTTGTTATGTTGTTATGGCCTTTGTGTAGTTAAAGAAAAACTGTACATAAATTTATTTATCAAAGTTCTGGAAGCTGCCCTATATATGCTACATAGTAACAACTGTATCATCAGAGGACACAAGGGAGAAACATTTAAAATTTCATTAGTTCTCACAATAGGAACAAGGAAGGTGGATCGTATTCGAAGTGAAAAACAAAATCTGGTTTGCTTATCTTCTACCTATTTTATTGTTGATTAAGATTTGTTATACTTTCTTTGGATATTCAATGAAATTATAAAATTACCCTTGACAGAATTAATTATAAGGAGGGCCCGAGCCGTTAGTAAAAATCAATTAAAACTATCTGATACATTTTACAAATTTTAACAATCCTATTTTCACCAAAATAAATTTAACATTTATAAATTTAATTTATTTAAGACATTAGTTGTTCTGATCGATGCTGGAGTATATATTCACAATACTCCACAGCGGACTGTTCACTGGCTGAGAATAATTAGGAGATTGTGGCATTCTTCAATTTCCGAGGGACCGACGTGAATTTTGTAGATTAAATTTTGAAAAGTTTTGAACTAAATCTTGAACTGGGACTTGAAAAACTCTTGAACTGGCTCTTGCACCCCACTGGAACCAAAAAAAAAAGGGGGTCCAGTGGTTAATAATCCAAATAAATATAAAAGTTAGGGCAAAAGATTAAATGGGGTGGTAAATATAGCCAAAAGGATGTTGAATGTTCCACTTACTGTTCCACTTACCAGTCTGGGGTTGCAGTGAAGTGTGTCACTCCCTCAGGAGAGGCGGCGCGAGTGGTCGCGGTGAACCGTCGCGAGCCATCGTAAGCACTAGCTACTTGGCTGAACTAAAACGACTAGCCAACTAGATGAATAAAAAAATTAGGGAAAACTCCCGAAATTTAGAGATTACATCTCTTGATTTAGTTGCGGCCGAAAATGTTAAAGTCGCAAACGATGAGCTCCGGCGCGAAATGTGTTCGCGGTGACTGCAGAAGGACGAATTCCCTCTATATCCCAGGTGACATGTGGTTAAATTTGGGGCGAGGGGCCCAGAGTCCTAGGGAGTGGGAGAAATGTCCTCTGATTGGCTGGAATAAGCCCGCGGAGTTGTAGTGTAATAGAAATGTTGTGGATGTTATTTAGGATATTTGTCAGGTGTAAACAATACGATCCCGAATGCTCTATAGTGTCTATAGATGGTTTCCACAAACAACAAAGGAGCGACGACCATGGTGTCGGACATGCGGGGGACCTTCCCCGAGTGGCTGGAGGAGTCCGCGTGCTCCGTCGACACGCTCGCGTGGAGCGGCAACGAGCCGAACTGGCGCGGGCACGAGCGCCACCCCAGCAGGCAGTCCAGCTCGGAGCCGGCGCCACCGCACCACCACATGCTGGACCCGGCACTCGCCTGCAACCCCATGCTTGAGCCGCTGGACCGTGAGTGCCCGTCCAGCCATCCCCCCTGCACAGCCTCAATCCGTCCAGCGGAGTCCCCCCTCCTTCACATCCACCTGACTCCACAGTTCATCAGAACCCTGGAACCTCTTTGCTGATCCCCGAGCACATCCTCAATCTGTGAGTTCTCCTGGACGTCCAGCAGAGTCCGCAGATCTTCAATCCCCCCCTCCTCCACATCCACCTGACTCCACAGTTCATCAGAACCCTGGAACCTCTTTGCTGATCCCCGAGCACATCCTCAATCTGTGAGTTCTCCTGCACGTCCAGCAGAGTCCGCAGATCTTCAATCCCCCCCTCCTCCACATCCACCTGACTCCACAGTTCATCAGAACCCTGGAACCTCTTTGCTGATCCCCGAGCACATCCTCAATCCGTGATTTCTACTGCACATCCAGCAGAGTCCGCAGATCTTCAATCCCCCCTCCTCCACATCCACCTGACTCCACAGTTCATCAGAACCCTGGAACCTCTTTGCTGATCCCCGAGCACATCCTCAATCCGTGATTTCTACTGCACATCCAGCAGAGTCCGCAGATCTTCAATCCTCCCTCATCCACATCCACCTGAATCCACAGTTCATCAGTACCCTGGAACCTCTTTGCTGATCCCCAAGCACATACTGCTGACTCCACAATTAATCATTCACCCTGCACATCTAGCGTAATCCACAATTCATCGATCCCCTCCATGTTCAACCGACTTCAAAATTTATCAATCCCCAAGAATTTCCTGTTGACTCCACAATTCGTAAATGTCCTTGCACCCCTAGCTAACTCCACAATTTAGCAATCCCTATGCATGTCCTGTTGACTCCACAATTCATAATTCACCGTTCACATCTAGCGTAATTCACAATTCATCGATCCCCCTCCATGTTCAACCGACTTCAAAATTTATCAATCCCCAAGCATTTCCTGTTGACTCCACAATTCATAAATGTCCTTGCACCTCTAGCTAACTCCACAATTTAGCAATCCCTATGCATGTCCTGTTGACTCCAAAATTTATTGATCACCTTGTATGTCATTCCCCCTTACACATTCAGTTGACACCATAATGTATCTATCCCTCTGCATGTCTGACCGACTCCACTATTATCAGTCCCCTTGCATGTCCAGCCAACTCTACGATTCATTATTTCCCCTGCTCATATAGCTGACTTCACGATTCATCAATTCCTCTGCATCGCCGGTCAGCTCCATAATTAATCAGTCGTTCATCATCCTCTGGCCAACTTCACAATTAATCAATCCCCCTGCATGGCCAACCGTTCCTACAATTCTTCAATTCTCTGCATGTCAGGCCGACTCCACAATTCATCAAATACCCTTGTATGTATAGCCGACTCCACAGAATGTTGCATTAGGAATTTAACAGAGATTGCCAACTACAAAACCAAATATAAACATGCTAAAATCTTGGATATTGCAATCCCAAATGAATGCCTTTGGCGGTCGAATGGTCAAATCACTCGCCTTCCACCAGGGCAACCCAGGTTAGATTCCTGGATCTGTCAAACCCAGATCTATGGTTAAGTGGGAAATGTGCCATTCTTGTGTCAACACCTCTCATCATATATTATGGCATGGATCTTGATGAGACGTTAATCTTTAATTATTTCATTCATTACTTGAAAGAATCATCAGACAATTTTTTAGCTGAAGAGCTACAATGGGATTTTGATGGTATGTACTTATTTTAGGGCTGAAACACGGGCTCCCAAGAGCCATAGGGTCGTGGAAATGCCATTTCACCTCAACTTGTGGGTGTTTGAGGAGGAACTACAATGAGAAGTTGATCCCAGCATCATTGCCACATAATTTGCCTAATATGTGATTTACCTGAGGATAACCCCTTCCTAAGAGTACCACAACGCACTTAACCAATAACAGTAGTACACAGTAATTAAATCACTATAGAACAACCTTAAAATGCGATATTCACTCAACATCTATTATTTACTTACTGCACGACCAGCTAACGCCGTGCTTCACAATTCTGCCTAAGACTGGATGCAGCATCAAAATCTGAATAATTGCTAACTGCACAACCACGAAGCAAACGCCTTGCTGCATCCTCTTGTGCGTGCGATCAGTCAAAGTGTGACTACCAACTACACAGCTATTCAAACACCACAATAAAAACTGAATCTCAAATTATCAACATGTTCATGCAAAAAACTGTCAAAAAGCAAGGTATTACTAACTACAAAGCCAGCAAAAGTGTCACTTCTTTCATACTCATGCGAGGTATATTCATTTGGTCATTAAAAAAAATTGGTTGCCTTTAAAGTCGGTTTACGGACGATAGTTTAACGTGACTACGTCATAACAAAACATTGATGAAATGATTGCATACTTTATTAATAAAATTGAATCATTTTAATTTTAATAATAAAAGAATAAATACTTGAAATTATACTAGTAATCAGATTTTTAAAATGCAAGAATAATTAACCTTTATTGCCGAAATTGTTGTTGTAATAAGCAATGAAAACCACATTAACTTTTCACTTCACTTTATAAACAGTCGAGTGGAAGAGAGATAGATGCGGCTAAAGCGTACAATGAGCGTAACGGGACACAGCGTAACGAAACAATGTACGTAACGGGACACTTTTTCGTGCGTGCAGCAGGCGTTCATCGATTTATTAGACGTTGTCACGTCAATAAACTCTCGAGAAAAAAAAAAGTTTTTGTCGGCTGTTTTAATTGACTCGTGGAACCGTGTGAACAGAGCCTTGGTCAGCCGACCCCTGGTGTGACGCAACCCGCCCCGACAGCGAGTCTATGTGGGCGCGCGCGTGTTGCAGTGCTGCCTGGCGACCACGAGCGGAAGGCCAGCAGTGCGCAGGCGCCTGAAGGGAGTGTGGTCAGCGGCGGGCGGTCGCCTTCGCAAGCGACGGCCAGGTGAGCGCTCCAGCGCACCGTCTGTTAAGGGTGTGCGTGTGCGTCCGGCTCCAGGACGTTATTGTTTACATTTGACACGGTTAAATTTGCAGATAAACCTTTTCGCATAATTAGATGGCAATGTTGAATTATTTTACATGTTTGTTTAGTATGGATAATGAGAACCACATTGAATAAATAACTGAAAAATGTTTGGGTTTAAAAGCAATGCTGGTGGCTGCCGCGTGGTATGGTTTATAATAATTTCAGAAAATTAAATTAATTATATTTGGTCTTTAAAATCATAAAAATTATGATGATTTTAATATGCCAGGTAAAATTATCCCCCCCCCCTTCCCTGAAATAAATCAAACCACATCGCATAGCAGCCAATGAAAAATTTCCCAGTTTATAATCCATCTCATTCTCCTTATCCATACTGCCGAAAATAAAACGTTAAAAAATGCAACTTTGCCAGGTAATTATGCAAAATGTATGCTAAATATATAACTTTGTGAAAGTTAAGCCACTCAAAAAGTCGGTAAGTTTAACCGTGTACAATGTAAGTTTAAAATAATGGCCTGGAACACGACATACGCCCTTAAACGCTGTGAGAAAAGTTACACTAATCGTACAAATTATTAGTGCTGTCTTCAGTTAATTTATTCATGAATTATAAAACTAATAGGTAGGTATCGATTTGAGCAAAATTGTGTATTCCTGTTCAAGGACGTATCCAGGAGGTGGCAATGGGATGCAGCTCTCTCCTCCCCCCATCGAAGAAAAAAATAAAATCAAACAAAACATTTACAAAAACGTTTCGGAAAAATGTAGGCCTATTAACAAATTAGTTATTGATATTTCAGCACTTATACTGATATAGCTATGAAAGGGGGCACACTGCGTTATCTGTGAGAAGTCATAAACACTTCGTATTCATCTTAATGTTTGCTTATATTTGCAACTCTTACTCCTGCATGCCATCTAATCATTACAAACGATTGTTTAAATCAATTAAGGAATATGATGTTCCTTTTGGTATTTCTTTATTATTGTAAGGTACCATCCACCCCTTCGTTCCTTTTTGGGCTGGATACGTCCTTGTCAGTAAATTGCGACGAAGTTCAATAAATAATATCTTAATGACCATTTTAAAATCACATGATGGGATATCCTAAAAACCTAATGCTAGTGCCTTTCTTGTCTTTAAAATATTTAGTAAAATATAATAGTAAAATAGAATAGGATAAAAATATAATTTTATAATCATATCAAATATAATAATAATTTACCTTGGAAGTGGCTGGGATTAAAAAAGGAGAACAGGCAAACAAAACTTATTACCTCAGAGGCGACACTAAAGGCCAAAGAATGAAAAAGATAATGCCTCCCTGTAAACACTGTAGAGACTGTGGATCGGTAACTTTATATTAATAAATAAAAAATGCAGTTTCGTACATAGGCGTGCTTCGATTTATTTTACTTCGTATGTCTGAATAATTACTAAATAAATAAATATGAGTTAAGGTTAATGATAAAATTACATTTATAATAGGGTCGGCCCGAAAATAATTATTTACACAAATATATTTAAGACATAATTAAAAATATAACGTAATACAATATGTTATCATATAGAATTTGCACACTGGATCTATTGTTTCTTAGATAAGTAATTATAAAAATGGAGGGGGTAATATAAATTTCGCATGACTTGCTGACATCCTAATTCTTGTGGAAATGGCCCGCTGTTGGTGTTACGGAGGGGGAAAAAAAGTTCCTGAGTCGTCGTGGATAGTTTGGAAGTTGAAAGTCCGTAGCCGGTGGATTTGGAGTGGTTATTTCTTATGGTGCCAGGGAGAACATTTGGCCGCAACCTCGGCTCCGGTTCTTGGACCCTGTCTGCGAACAAGCCAAATTCAAAGTAGTCCGTAGACAGTCATAAATAGGCATAAATGCCCGCAAAAAGGGAATAAACGACGAAGAGAATGGGTATCGACAAATTACCAAAACAGGGTGTTGGTCCTGGAATCACGAGATGTCTCGCCGAGTGC
This sequence comes from Bacillus rossius redtenbacheri, assembly GCF_032445375.1. Classification (NCBI taxonomy): domain Eukaryota; kingdom Metazoa; phylum Arthropoda; class Insecta; order Phasmatodea; family Bacillidae; genus Bacillus; species Bacillus rossius. The sequence continues at coordinate 28,925,439 of NC_086338.1, read as the reverse complement.
CCACGAAACTTGATGCGAAATTAGCGTGGTGGATGTGGAAGCACTCATAATTTAAAACATTAACAAGCTATTGACTATAACACTGGCTGACTGTTTACAAAAAGGTAACTAAAAACGAGGTTTGGGAAAACATCCCTTGATGAGGCGACTACATCTTAGTTGAAGTAGTGAAGTCAAATCTAGCTGAGGGCTGGCCGAGAACGATGCAGTCAGTCGGAAGTCGCGCCAAGAAGTCCCTGGTATGGCACCTGTGACGTTTAATTAAATTCGGCGCTTCGCTTTGGAAGAAGGAGGGGATACTTCGGCTACGGGGCCGAAAAGTTCCGAAGACGTCCGAGGGAGGGGTCGAGAAATACAGGCTTCGAGAACTCGGTGCTGCTGTTGGCGCCTGATCGCAGCGCTATCTACTGGGGAGTGGCCAAAACAGAGACGAAGTCGACTCGCACATCTCGAACGAGACTGCTTAAAAAGCAAGGGGCTTAATGGGGGAGACTGGTGGAGTGCTCTAGTGGCTCGGAAGAGAAAGACAGGAGAACATTTTTTGTTGTGTGGGTCGCTAGAGGGCAGGTGTGTTGAGCAAAAATTCGAACACCCAGGGAAGTAGCATTAGACAACTCCGCCACTAGAGGTCAGAGGCGGTACATTTGAACACCAGCGGCCAGTTCTTGAGACAGGCTGTCGCTAGCCTGGGTTAAGCACCAGTCAATTCTCTGGGCAGTGATTCGTGGAATAGAGGAAGGGGGTGCTGGCTCGTGAGAAATGTGTTACCTGGAGCGCCTATACATGCTCGAGAGCCCTGGAACCTTAGAATGGGGCATGACTGTAAGTGCTCACCTCAGGGGAGCTCTGAGAAATGGGCTGCCCTGAGAAGCTGCATGCACAAGCGGTCGTGGTCACGAAAGCAGGGGTAAATTTCAATCGACGATTGTGCACTGAGGCGGGGGACAGATGAGGCATGATGCTTGCCTCGCAAAGGATCGGCAAAGTCTTAGATACTGCGCTGGGAATGACTCGAGGAACTAGCCGAACAAAAATTAAGTGGGAGTTTACAGTGAGCTGAACAAGTTTAAATTCAAGCTATAAAATTACTGTTAAGATGATAATTTAAAATTCAAATTAAAAAAATTGTGCCGAAAATCACTATTGGCGGCACACTAGAAGTAGTGGACCTTTTTTCTATTCTCGCAAACCAATTTCGAGTCTACATGTAGTTATAAGTTAAGAGGCCACTCCAGTGTTTCAGGGGCACTACGCAACCCGCGTTAACCTCATAAGATTCAATGCTATTTTATCATTTTGCTTATAACTTATTAACTAATATAGATTTAGAAACGATGCTTGCTTGATACGTGAGACAACGATTCTCTTATCAAAGCCCCCTTTCTTCGAAAAACGTGCATAAATCATGGTTCAAACCTAGACAATACACTTATACATATTAGTGAATATTAGTGTAAAAAAATAATTTATGCACGTTTTTGAAGAAAGGGGCTTTGATGAGAGCATCTTTGTCTTATATATCAAGCAAGCATCATTTGGAAAGCTATGTTAGTTGATTAGTTACAAGCAAAATGGAAACAGCAATTGAATGTTATGAGGTTGACGCGGGTTGCGTGGTGCCCGTGAAACACCGGAGTGGGATTGAACCTGGGGGTGTGCCGCAGGGGGTGTCCGTCCGCCTGGCTGGCCGCCACCTCGCACCCGCGCTGCCCCTCCTGGATGGACGCGGCGCGCGCCGTCTCGTTCGCCGTGATCGGCCTGGTGCTGTGGGGGGTGATGTACTCGCTGGGCGGCACCACGGCCACGCCCGGCGGCCAGCTGTTCAACCTGTACGTGCTGTACGTGACCGCCGTGCTGGCCGGCTACGTGGCGCACGGCGCGCGGCTGCCCCCGCTGGTCGGCATGCTGCTGATGGGCGCGCTGCTGCGCAACACGGGCTTCCTCAGCGTGTCGGGCAGCTACCTCAAGCTCGTCACCTTCCTCCGGTGCGTCCCGCCCTCCTGTCTATAGTCCTACTAGAGTTATAGTCCCCTAGAGCCCTGCACTGGAAGAAAATCCTTGGAAACCCTGTTGCCATGGATAGTACTTGTTGGCGGTGTTGAAATTGCTGACACCAGCTTTGTACCATGTGCGATTTTGCAAGACTCTGCCTCGTAGTTTGGCAAGAAATATCCTTGGCAACATCAGGGTTTCCAAGAATTTACCTTGTAAAAGTACAATATTTTTTTTTTTAGAGTGTAGAGATTCAAAAAAAATTTAGCCAAATGCAAAAAAAAAATATACATACTTTGCCAACAACTTGCCCCACCCCCCCCCCCCCCCCTCTTCTCCTCCCTAGGCCATCGGCTGGCGACGCCCTTGTGTAGTACGTAACTAAACTAGTGAAGTCAACTGACCCAGCCCTCCTAGCATTAGCCCTACCCTCCATGGGAGTGTATGCCAAAAGGGAGATGTGTCAGAGGCCGAGACTACCCATCTCAGCATAGACACCACTCTTCACCCCCCGGCCTCGCTCAGCTAACCATGTACGTAACTGTCTGATGCCGCTGTAAGCTGGTGGAACGTCCCTTAAAATATCGTGATTGCAAGAACCGCCAGACTGTGATGTGCCACTGCTGAATGTGGGTGCTGAGCTAAGCGTGACGTCCTTTGAAAGGGATGGCGTCACCAGCTTGTCATGGGTGTGAAGACCAGTATGGGTGAGAGTCATAAGAGGAGGTATAGTCTCGCTCTAGTCTACTGTCACACCGCTACTAACCTCCTGCAAGAACCATTCTTGATGGTTGGGAATATAACTCCAATGTGGATTCCCATGCCAAAATAAAAATCGACATTTTAATGAAAAGATGTAAGATTATTTTGAACATTTTTAATAAACATAAATATTTATGTATTACTTATATTATATATAAATCTTTACTGTTTATACATTCATAAATATTTGCTATTTATATATAATTTTTTGTATGTGATATATACCCTCACATTTTAAAAACATGCTATGTGGTTCGGGGACACTCAGTTTTTTAAGTGGCTAAAGGGACAAGGACGAACTGAGATACGGGGGCGTTTTCTACAGACAGTTAACTATGTGGGAGTTCACAGAAAGCTGGGGTAGTCGCTCGTGAGACCTTGTTATTCCCCGCACTGTGGCCATCACGGGTTGTCGTATCTCTGGCGGGAAAAACTAAGTGAATGAAGTCTGTGTAGTGTTCTTCAGAACGATGGCACACATCAGCTGGGAGGAAAACATTGGGGGTCACAGCATAGTCGCAATTACATTGTACGACCGGCGAAAATCACTGGCTCTTGTACCGCCAACATTCTTGGTTGGCTTCAAGGGTGAAGGTAGTTAAATTTCCATTCTGTGTTAAGGAAGGCTTTTTTGTGTTCTTCGGAGCGGTGGCATTCATCATTTGGGAAGAGGAACACTTATCCAGTATACCTTCCATCCCACCGCTTCTTGGTACGTCGGCATGTTGCTGTGGGACACTAGACTCCTCTCAATGTCTGGTAGCTTTTCGCCGCCCCTCCCCCCCCTTAAACCGTGATTCCTCCCAACTAATAATAATTCTAATAATTATTTTATTTCCCCTGTTTTTTACACTTTGTTAACAATATTCACTTTACAAACCAGGAAATTTAGCACTCACTAAAACAATATCTTGTATGGACATGCTTCTAGTCACTTCAAATTACATGCTGTATTTTGACAAATGTAAACATTTATAAATGTATAGTGACTGAGAAATAAAAATAAAAAATATAACCTAAGAAACCTTTACATTAGTTTATAAAGATGAAAGTTAAAGAGCAATTTATTAAAATTAAATATAATGTATAAACAAAAACCATATAAATAATGACATTGTTAAATGAATAAATGAAAATATAATTCAATAAAATTTAGTATTTAAAGTAAAGTAAAAGTACAAAGTTATAACAATATATTAAAAATTACTTAAATACTAAAGCAATCTCTTCAGCAGTTAAATTATCTAGCCAAATATTAACATATAATTTTGATTTGAGAATTGTGTCGTGTTTTTGTCTCGTTTTGACTGTTGTGCTGAATTTTTTTGGGTTCAATATTTTTGTGCTGTCATCATTTGTGTGTGTTTTTTCGTTCTCTTCTGTTTTTGGAAATCCATTGTGTTTGTTTCGTCTTTTCGTTTTGCTGTGTTTTTGTCTCGTTTCAACTGTTGTGCTGAATTTTTTTGGTTTCGGTATTTTTGTGCTGTCATCATTTGTGGGGGTTTTTTCGTCCTGTTAGTCCATTTTTTCTTTGTTTTTCTTTGTTTGTTGACCATATTCCTGTTGTGGAGTATTGTGTGGTGTTTATATCCTGACAACAGCAATTTTTTTTTTGCTTGATTTGCGTTTTTTGTAAGTTTTCTTCTACAGACATACTACATACATGTGCTTAGCAACGGCGTGTCCATAAGCTTACATCAAGTCATGCACTCCCATTGCACAAATCTTTCAAAGATAATATTTGAAAATAAAGTTTTGTTTTTAGTTCTCCAGGAAGAATAACAACAATATTTTTGGAAGCTAAAAGTTCTGAAGATGTGTGAGAGATTGCTTTGTGAACGACCGCTTGGGGCTCTCTGTCGGCCAGGCGCACGGCGCTGATGACCATCCTGACGCGCGCGGCCCTCGAGTTCGACCCCAAGAACCTGGAGCGCTTCAGGTGCGTGCTGCTGAGGTTGGCGCTGCTGCCGTCCCTGCTGGAGGCCGCCACCGTCGCCCTGCTCGCCAGATACGTGCTGGGCCTGCCCTGGCTCTGGGGCGTCTTCCTGGGGTAAGAGCCCGTCTGCAATAGTCCGTGTCCTTATCCGAATGTGAGTGACGTCGCATTGTCTCGCCGAAAACTGCCCTGTCCACAATTGCGATGTCCGATGTCCGAATGTATTGATTTCTTCAACGTTGCTACCAGACAGTAGAGGATCCAGAGTAAGGGGTGGGGCTAAGGGGCTCAAGCCCCCTCCGAAAGCATCTGGGTCCACTATTGTTTTAGTGTTTGTCTTGATAAAGCCTAGCCTCAGCTGGGTCAAGCCCCTCCCAAACCAAAATCCTGGATCCGCCACTGCTACCAGAGCGCAGTAAATGTGCCAAACCAAATGTTTTTTTTTGTTTATTATTTTGATGCTTTGTAGTTTGAGATTGAACTTTTGAAAGTTGTGGGAGTTCAATTTTATATATTTATTCAGTAAGGCAAAGTGGCAAATGTAAATGCTAAAAAATTAACTCATATCACAGCAATCGGACAACACTAATTTAAATGTCGTCTTGCTCTTCTTGACTTACAACACCTTCCATTTCCTTCAATAACAAAAACAAACACCACGTTTTCAAACGGGAACCGGAAATTCAAATATCGTGAGTGTTATGTTCTTTTTCTGTGTCCGAAGTACACAGGTCGGGACAAAAAGTTCAAATTGACGAATGTCTTCGGACCAGGTAGGTTCGGACCTTCGCCCGCTTGACGCATGACGTCAGAGGATCACGTGGACCAATCAGCGACGAGTGTCCTTAGGACACAGTTTAGGACATTGCTATTGTAACTGTCCTTCAGGTCCAGGAAGCCTGCATTCCACAGACGAGAGAGCCACACCTCAAGTTCCCCCAAGTTCATGCTCGCTTTTTTTTCCGTTCCACAACAGGTGTATTTATTTGGGATGTAGCTTACTCATACATCATACGCCGTTCTATCTCATTGCATAAACCGGCGTGGCATTAAATTTTGCGGTCGATTAGGATGGGTTAGCTACATTATAAAAAAATTAAAACATTGTGGATGGTTGGTTATATTAGGTAAGTATAGCTACATTAAAAATACTGTAAAATCATTTTATAGTTGCTTAGCAAATAACTTTTTAATATGTAGCTAGCCAGCGCTAGGAAACAGTTTACATGATTTCACAGTAATCATGAGTTGTCCAAAATAAACATTCACGGACACACGGCAAACGAAAAATATGGCGGCGCACAAATAAATACCGTTGCCTTGTTTATGGTCTTTCCTTTTATCAACACCACCATATTTATTTACAATGAACAAAAAAAACCGAAGATCGGACGTTTGTCTCTCTCGTCTGTGAAAAGAAGGCTTCCCTTCAGGTCCCCGACCCTGGCAGCTAGTTGCGTGTGCAGTTGTGTTTCAACATGAATTATTAAAACAAAGAAAAACGTTTGTAATACAAATCTGTATAATCACCAAAATGTATTTTATTTCGAAAATATGAATAAAACCTTTACAATATATCCAATTTCATTTTAACGTAAAAAAAAATAAAGTAAGCATTTTAATGTGATTGTGATGTGTAAATGTAACTATAACCAAAAAAATAATTTTTTTGATAATTTGAATTTAAAAACTTTAATGTAGACTGGATACGCAATAACGAACAATTACCAATTACATTTACAGCGTTGTATTAAGTTGCACATACCTACTAGAGCGGTACTGCAGCTTCTTTAGTGCGTCACTGCAGCGATGCAAATTGCCGTAGCGCGGTGGTACGAACTCTATGTGTACAGTCGACCGCGCGTACCACGCCCTACCCTCTTATTAAGGTCTCCACACACGATCAGTCCGAACTGACATCAGTCTGAACTGAACACTGTATGGGAACAGCCAACAGCGTCTCGCCAGTCAAAACAATCAGTCCATCAGCTGAGTTCTGAGGCAGAGACATCTTTGGTTGCTTTGCTATTTTTGAAGTGAAACTTCCAATGCGACTTCCAACAAGGTTGCGTTAAACGTTTAACGCTACCATGGAGGGGGTATGAAAGCACTGTTGCGTTAAACGTTCAACGCTCCTGGGGAGGGGGAATAGAAAGAGACAGAGCGAGAGTGAATGCGTGGCACTCGAACGCATGCGCGTAGTATACCTGTTACAGGCCAGCGCGAGCGTTAGCAACGAGTAGCGTCCAATATTCCAAGCACATGCGCGTGGTGTTCTTGCTATGCAGCGAAGTAAACAGTGTGACCGTCGTGAAATTAGCGTAAATACGTACTTGTTGTTATATTTTATTGTTCTATTTTAATTTATAATATTCATTATTTCATTTACTTGTTTTTTTTTTTTAGTTTTATTTGATACAATATGATTTCACTAAAAATCAATTTCTACCCCTTCCTATTTTCATTTCCACATTACGAAATTTCACTTCTTCCGCGCGGAGGGACACCACGCACTGTTTTTTTTTCTAACTTAAAGTGCAACTGCACCTGCCACGTCCAATGTTCCTTCCTTTTTTTTTTTTTACGATGAAATTATACGCCCAACAGCAACACAGCAACCACGAGACTGGTCGTGCGTAGGGAAGGCTTCAGTTCGGTCGGAACGCTCGTCGGTCGGAACTGAGCACATGGACGGGAAGCCTAAGATGCACATAAAGTTCTGCCATTCACGATTACACCCGAACAATTCACCTTCGGCCAACCTCGGGTTTATTTATATATATATATTTATATTTCTCTGTTTATTTTAATGTCGCTATACTAACCTAACTAACCGTCCATAGTGTTTTAAAGTGTTTTAATGTAGCTAACCTAACCGACCACTTTTAATATTTGAATTCATTTTTCCTGCGCAAAAATAAAACAAATCCCGAAGTTGGCCGAGAATTGTTCGGGTGTGATCGGGAATGGCAGAACTTTATGTGCATCTTAGGTCTCCCGTACCGGGGACTGGTCGTGTGTGCGGAGGGCCTCAGTCCGGGCCGAGCCGGGAGCTGGACTGATGGTGCGCGCATGCCGCAGGATCACGCTGGCCTCCGCGGCGCCCGCAGTCACCATCCCCTCGCTGTTCGGCCTGCAGCTCGACGACTACGGCACCGACAAGGACATCCCGGCGCTCATCATCGCCGCGTCCAGCTTGGACGACCTGGTGTCGCTGGCCGCCTTCGGCGTGCCGCTCTCCGTCATCCTCAGCGAGGGTCGGTCGCATACCGTTACAACCGCTCTTCTCGTCTTACAGTCATTCACACTGATTCATCAGTGGTAGTCACTGGTTCCCCGGTGATCTCCACTGGTTTCTCTGTGATATTTAGGGGCATAGCCGGGGGGGGGGGTTAGGGTTTCAAACACCCCCCCCCCCCTTAGCACCAAATCTTTAATTAAATTTCTAATTCATAACTCAAACAAATTTTATATTAAGAATTAATAAAAATTTTATCATTACAATATTTAAATTTAATTACCGAAAACTGCTAAAATAGCACTATTTTACACCTTAAAATCCAAATTTTCCCGGGGAAGAACCCCCCACCCCCACCCGCTTTAATACAAGGGGAGGGGGTTGATGCTTCTTAACACCCCCATACACAAATCCTGGCATTTTTCATTGACATTACATTGATTTTGCATTGACATTTCACTGATTTTTCCAATGAATTTTCATTGAGTTCGCAGTAAATTCCGTTGATTTTTTTTCAGCAACATTTCTGACCCTATCCTTTGATTCACAGCGAATTTCACTGATATTTCAAGTCAGAAATAGGGTTTTCTACTCTGCAGAGATTTAGTGATAAACATTTCTCTGCCGTAACCAAAATCACTCGTGTTCGAGTTTGGTGTATGTATGTTTGCCATGGTTGATCTCTATACGCCCACAATATAATGGACCACTGTGCAATAAGGGGAAATTTATTTAATTACTATAAATTTTCAGCTGAGCAGGTTACATTTTGTCTGTGTAACTAAATTAAATACATGTTGTTATTTAGCAGCAGTTTTTGGTTACAAGTAGGAAAGTTATTATCAGTATCCATCTCAGTGGCCTATCAATATTTTACTTGTGTTCTAAAGGCTCCGTTTAATTGATTGGTCTCTAAATTTAAGTGACAGGAAAATTTAGATAAATATTTACCTAAGCTTCACTAAGCCTTGCTCCAAATGCTGTGATTGATACCTCTGTGATTCCACTACTTTCGCAAAAATTTGTGTGGTGTGAATAGTAACAACAGTTTATTAACTACAATAATTTATAAAAAAAATACCTTATCTATAGGTCAGGTGTATTACAAAAAAAATTGAATGTGAGATGTCAAATGATATTTTTATACAATTCTTTGGACTTTGTAAAGTTACTCGGTGAAATCGCCTACTACAGACATACACATTACTGGGAGTTAACCTGTGTGCAAGTGAACAAAAAAACATTAAAATGTAGTTAAATATTCAATGAATGAGTGAAGACTATTTCGGCATATCAAACTGCGGTACATACTAGATACCTTTTATGTCATCCATATTGTTGGTCCTTGATTACAATGCAACCCAATTAAACAAACCTTGAAGCTACCTGCATACTTATAAAAAATTTACCCCTGAATTGTGGTCTATTATAAAACCCAATTATGATAGAAATGTATCTCACACTGTATGTCTAATATACACGTCATATCTAGACGATGAGGAAGGCATTCTCAATAATATTATGTAGGTTTACGATCCATACCTATATGGTACCTAAACTGTAAATAATTGTTTTTACTTTTACTAAGAAAGCCCTTGGAAACTCAGTTGTCAGCAATGTCACTTTTAAAACTACACGGAAGAACTTTGTACCATATGTAATTTTACAGAGCTCTGCCTTGCAGTTTTGAAAGTGATATCGGTGGCAACTGAGTTTTCAAGGATGTATATGGTGTTACATTAGTCCAGTTTGTTTTTACCTTTGAACTGTCACAGAAAGAAATGCTCCATTAATTTAAAGACCTGATTGCTAAACTGGAATTCGAATAAACTGTCATCCGCATCAACATGTACAGATTTAACATTTTTAAGTCTTAATATTACCTATTTATTCAAGAAATAGATATTTCAGTTTATTAACAAATGAACATTTCTGTGAATTCCTTAAACAAGCAGTTAAGTAAAGGGCATAAATTAAATTTTAGCAAACTGTCTGTATTCGCCGCTACGGCTTCATCTCCAGTTAAGTATTTCCTAACATCTCAACTCTGATCTGCTTTAGCCTATAATAATTCCATAATCTCGTTTACTGCATGATACAGCGCAGTTGTTAAGCTATGCATCATAAAACAATTACCTGGAAGTAATTTGTACAGTAATTTTATGATTACATGAAATTAACTAGGCCTATGATTGACCAAATTTATCTGCCCATAAAGTCAGAGAGTTTCCTCAAGCAGTCATGAACAGTTTTCAGTGTGTAATATCAGGGGCGCAACAACAGGGGGGGAAAGGGTATTCCCCCCCCCCCCTCTGAAACCTTGAAGTGGGAGCAAACGGGGGCAAAGAAAGTGCTGTGTAAACAATTTTTAGATAATAAAACTGCTTAAATAGCACCATTTTCCACCTTGAAATACAAATTTTCCCGGGGGAGGACCCCCGGACCCCCCGCTACAATAGGGGGGATCGATGATTCTTTATAAAAATGTATATTGCCCCCCCTTTAGAAATTTAGTTGTTGCGCCCCTGTGTAATATAGATACTTGATGGTCAGTTACAGAAGGTATGTGGGCTTCTATTCTGAGAGGACCAATAAGAGTCATCGTCGGTTTGACGGTGGGAATCACTTGGGGCCTGCTGCTCAAGTATGTTCCTGAAATGTACGACGTAAGTAAATATACCACTATTATCACATTTATTAGTTGTAGATATTACATATCAACAATTTAGTGATCAAATTTCTGTTTAGTTACAAGTACATGTACGAATATATTCAAGCGTTGTGTAGGAAAAAAAAATATTTATTTGATTTCACATAATGAAAGCCATCATAGCTTTCCCGTCTCCTCTACCCTCTAACTTCACCAAAATTTCACCCTGCGTGCTACCTCTAGCCATTTCCCTTTTCCTTTGAATACCTTCACCATGTTCGCGTTCAGGCGGCCAGAGGAAGGACATTTCATAAACTTACTTAGGCAGTTCAAAAATAATTGTGTGTGATATTATATTGATTTAAGATTACGGAGCGGGCCAGTTACCATTGCTCGAGAATCTCTGAGAACTAACTGGTCATGGTACTGTGAGAAACTATCCCAGCACTTGTGCCCGGAGTGATTTCGAGAGACCGTTGCAATGCAAAGCCAGAATGGTCAGACCGGTGTTTCCGAAACGAGCGCGTTTCAGGGTGGTCCTGTAAGAGAGGCAACTGGGGGGGGGGGGGGCGGCTCTTTAAAACGTAGAAATTTGGAAATTTATTGTAACATAAATTAATTAATTAAATACTCTGTATTCAAAATAATTAGTATTAACGTGTGTATACAATAATATCGTAACAATACGATAAACAAACAAAATGTGCTTAAAAGTGCACAATTTGTACCTACAATACGGTAAACCGTAATTTTAAAAAAAATTCCACTGCATGTTTTGAACCACGTTTAGTTAACGTTTTATCCGCGCACTATAACCACTGCGCTACGAAGCCTAATGGAAGATTGTCAGGAGAAAATGCATGATACTTAATGTTGTAATACCATAAAATGTTTTTTTTTCTTTAAATTACTTTTTACTATGACTATTTTAGTTTATCAAATACATTCCAAGGTAGTTTCACTATCACAAAATTTAATTTGGCACACCAATATATTTAGTATGTCCCCCTAATTTTTATGAAAGTATGAAAGTGACTATATTTGGAATTTTTGTCCATACACTTGGGTCCGCCATCTTCCTGTAAAAATTTTGTTTCATGCTGCGCGCGCATCGTAAAAAAAATCAGTCATCATCCATAACGCGCCAAAAGAAGTATAACTTTAATAATCATCCACTCCATAGCTTTCATTATGACTTTTCAAGACGTTGACAATGTGTTGAAGAACCCTTTTAAGCCCCGGGCTTCTTTCGATACTCATCACTAAAACAAACAAAAAAAAACTGTCATTAATTTCATTTTACAACGTGATTTTCTATCACTGTATGTAAGTTTAACAAGTATAAACATGATAAATATAGTAAAAATAACATCGCGGGCGCCTTCAGAATACTTCTCTTTAAATGTGGCCGTCGAAAACGCAAGTCAAAACGCAAACAAGTTGTAAGTTTAACAATACTTGCATTGCGCTGTGGCGTAGCTTATAAACCTTTACTCTAAAATGTGTTTTCTGAACATTTTGCGTCCTGCATTTTTTGCGTAGTTTATAACACGGCCTTAGGTCCGTTCTAAAGTATCACGGGAACGGACACGATCACGTAAACGGAGACGGATCTCATGGAACAGAGTTTCTACAATAGCACGCACACGGAGACGAACCTATACGGATTAGTTCGGCATTGCTGAGCTCTTCCGTTTGCGTTGCTTTGTGCGACCAATAGAAACCAAGTAATTGGCTACGGTGATAGCCATGTTATTTTGTTCTAAATACGTTAAAAATTATTTCAAGTACAAGAATAACTAGTGTTCTATTATCAATTACACTAGAGTCCCGTTATAGCGAGGTGTCACGGTTCCGGGTTTTATCCTCGCTATAACCTTTGAATATATATACTGTATAGAAGTCGCCAGCCCAGGTTAAAATTTCTAATACGGTTTTGAGGTAGTTGGTTAATTCACCGCCGCAATCGCCACCATCTCTAGGGCATCGACTTGTGGTGGTCCCTAGCGGACAAGTGTCGAACTCTTCAAACACCCCTTCCCCCTCCCGTTGAACGACGTTGAGCTGCAGTGAATGATGGATGAGGGGTGCGGGGAATGACAGCGGGCGACAGCGCTGCGCCCTAACGGGTAAATAACAACTAAGACGATACAGGGCGTTACGGCAGCGCACTGCAGCGGTGAAGTTCCCAAGCTGCTCATCATACGCTTCTGAAAAACGTAGAGTAAATCCTATCCACTCGTGACTTCTATACAGTATATATATTCAAAGCTATAACCGTGTCCTCGCTATAACCGAATTGGACATATATTGGCCCCCAAAAAATAAAAATTAAAAAAAAAAAATAGCATAAAAATTGTGTTTAAACCTGTATAATTGGAAAATAACAGGTTATATTAACGAAATATTAAGTTCTGTGAGCAGATGTGTGAATTCTCTTTAAAACGATACCCCATAAGTACGGATGCGATCACCGATTGCGTCAAAATAACCAGAATACCCTACCAAGCCACGTAAGTATAGCATCTCAGCCCGCGGCCGACGCAGCGTTGTCCTGCTATCTATCGTCGACGCGGGCTGTCTGCTGGCGGCCATGTTGGTTCGGGATGTTGTTAACAGGTGGTGCTAGTGTAGCGCGACGATTTAATTCCTTACAAAAAAGCAGGAGTGCGGCTGCGGCAACGCACGTACGCCTCAAACGTAATAGTCGCTGGAAAACTATACTTTTTTCATTTAAAGAAACCTGTCAACTGTTTCAGAAAATAAATTTGGGATTAAACTCAAACCTTCACCACCCCTTTCCCGGACAGATACCTCAAAAACTGACCGAAACAAAAGTTACAAGAAAACTGTCCTAGCGATTCGGAAATAAATACGGTAGTGCCTACTAGAGGTGTAAAAGTAACGAAAAAATGTGTACCCGTATGTATTCGTTACTATAACAATTAGTACTCGTTACTTTCGTTACGTTACTCGTTACTTCTGATATCGCATAACATGCTATGTTATGTTGCAGCAACGAATCCAGTCGTATTGCGTACGCGTACAGTATGACGTCGCGTAAATAATAATAAATAGAATATAAACAATTAACAATATTTGATAATTAATAGTTTTTGTTAACCAAGAAACAATTAAATCTCAATAGAGCGGCTTTTTAATATTATCTCTTTTAAGATAACAACAACAAAAAACGTGAAAATACGCGATTATAAAAACAAAAACATACATATTTCTAATTTGTAAAAAATACTTTCTTACGTTGTTTCTGTTCCAATCTCAAACTTTGTCTACACACGGCACAGATAACTAACGGAAGTTTGATAAAAGAAAGAAAGGATGGGATTCTATTTTTGAGCCACGCACTTAGGTGGCGACTGCACGGCTGAAGAATGTGACAGGCGTCAACGGCAAGATGTCTAGTGGCGAGCGAGAGGGGTGGAGATAAAGCAGACAAATAACAAAAGCGCGCTTCAAGCGATCACGCCGTAAATTCCTCAAAAATACCTCGTTATAGCCGTGTTCTCGCTATTACCGTGCTCGCTATAACGAGATTCTACTGTAGTCGGTTATCCTTACTAATATTATAAACGTGAAAGTGTGTTTGTCTGTTTGTCCTTCTTTCGCGCAGCAACGGAGCAATGCATCGATATGGCGATTTGCATAGATAGTTTATGGGCTGGACAGTGACATAGACTACATATCTAAATATATATAACTCAAAGGTGACTGACTGACATAGTGATCTATCAACGCACAGCCCAAACCACTGGACGGATCGGGATGAAATTTGGCATGCAGGTAGATGTTATGACGTAGGCATCCGCTAAGAAAGGATTTTGATTAATTCTACCCCCAAAGGGATAAAATACCACTCACTGACTCACTCATCACGAGATCTCTAAAACTATACACCCAATTGACTTGAAATTTAGCATAGTTACTCATTTTGTGATGTAGACGCTCACTAAGAACGGATTCTGCGGAAATCTGATCCCAAGGGGAGTTTCGGGGGCGTAATATATCAAAATTTCCAGTTTTTGGTAGGAAATCACCATGGCAACGGCCAGTGGCGTAGCGTGCCATCTCGGCGCCTGGGGCGGGAGACCCATTTTGCCGCCCCCATTCTATAGGTGCTTACTTAAAATTAAATTTCACATGCAATGAGGTACCTTTTATTGAAGTTAAAATAGGATGAGCGGTTTTACAAGCGGATTCTACGGGCCTTATGAGCAGCGAAGTCAGAAATAACTTTGTCAAAATCAATATTAGCAGCCAATTCTTGTTCAATCGACAATATAGCCAAGTTTGATAGTCTAGCGGAGCTCATAGTAGATCTGAGGTAATTTTTTATTAGCTTCAACTTCGAAAAACTTCTCTCACAACTTGCAACACTAATCGCCAAAGTCAAATATATACGAATCAAGATGACTATATTTGGAACCGAAATTCCGAGATTCAGTTTTTGAATGAACTGGAGGAGCTCCAGTGGTCCATTACCACTTATATGTTCCTCTGATTCAGAACAGGCAACAACAACAAACTGCTAAAGACGCTTCCGCTCCATCTGAAACTCGTCCTTGTCGATGTCTTCTAATACATGGGAAAGATCACACTCGAACTTGCTGTCCAAAAGTTTCGCTGGCATCAAAAATCCGAACTTGTCCGATATTTCTTGAATTTGCTGGAATCGAGTCGTCATTTCTTGAATGATCTTGTCGAATGATGCGGTAATCTCTCGACGGATTTCCTGTTCGTGAGACAAAGCTGCATCTTCAGAAGATTCATCGCCATGCATGCGTTTTTTCCTGCGAATTCTTCTCGTTTTCAGTTCGATTCCGAGTTTTTCGCAGAGAGTCTTAGCAAAGTCAATTGCTTCTTGCACGAAACGGTCTCTACTTTCCACTAAGAGGGTTTTCAAAGCGCAGAGTTTCTGAGCACACTTATCCACACTTAGTCCTCGTTGCTGCAGGTAAATCTGTGCGTCATCTACTTCAGGTAGCACTGCAGCCCAAAAGCCAAGAAAAGTTAGGAAGTTAAATGACTGCATGGCTGTCAGGAGAAGACTGGCTCCCGATCTTGTTTCGGAAGTTTGAGATGAATCTGTTAATTGTTCCAGTACCTCAAGAACTACCTCAAACTTATTTTTAAGCATCTTGACAGCTACATGTCTAGCGCTCCAGCGCGTTTCAGTGACTCGTTTTAATGCTTGACCTGTGACGGCAACCAAAACGTTCCATCGAACAGTTGATGCGGAAAAGAAGGCAAACAGCTTCTCCAGAGTTCCAAAAAATGTCACGGAATCCACTGATTCAGAAGCAGCGTGTACCCCAGCCAAGTTTAGTGAGTGGTTTGTGCATGCAACGAATATAGCTTTCGGATTCGGTGCTTTAATCCGGGCTTGAACTCCATTGTGGATCCCTGACATTGTGGCAGCATTGTCATAAGCCTGTCCTCTCAGATTCTGTATGTCCAGTCCGTCTAATGTTATCTTCGCGATTATATCGTTGCTGAGATCTTCTGCATTTTTTCCTTTTGGTTCGAAGAAGTCAATGAAAGATTCTACCACGGCGACTTTTTCTCCTTCGATATGTACGTATCGCAGAACTTGGCTCATTTGGTCATTGTGGGAGATGACTGGTGTGCTGTCGAAGATTACGCAATAATATTTAGCTTCTTGAATACGACGGATGATGGTGGATCGAACTTGCTGTCCCAGTAAGTTTATAAATTCATTCTGGGTTTCTGGAGATAGATACGAAACTGAGACTCTTGCTCCCAGCTTTATCTTTGTCAGGTGTTCCATTAGAAGAGGGTCGTATTTAGCTAGGAGGTGCACTAACTCCAGAAAGTTCCCGCGATTGCCACTATCATCTCCTCGAATGTCTTCTCGATATCCTCTGAAGGCCAGATTCTGTTTGGCTAAGAACTGGATAATATTCAGCAACCTGTACAGTACATCCCTCCACTTCTTCTCCTCACTTTCGAAAACTTCTTGTTGTTTCTGATCGATGGTTGCTTTACAGTTCAGGCGAACTTCCAACTCCTTCCATTTCAAGAAGCTCTGTTCATGGCCCAGGCTATTTTCATGGTCTCCTATTCTTGGATTTAGCTTCCACCATTTGTTGAATCCTTCTTCAGATGCGAAGTTAGAGCCGGAATTGCCAAACAGCTTGCAAGAAAAACAATACAAGGATTGCTTCAAAGGCGAGTACACCATCCATGTTCGGAGAACCTTTTCGCCGTTAGATAATGGTTTGTAGAACCACTCTTTGGTTAGTTTTCGGGTACCGCCTTTCGTTGAAGTCCCTGAGCGAACAACATCGGCAAATTTGGAATCGATGTGCTGTACTGAGTCAGATCCGCGACATACTAGAAGCGTTCTTACTTCGTCGGTCATAGGAGAAGGCCAGCAACCTACATCGTCGAGATTCACATCTTTGATTTCGGCAGGAGCAGAAGGCACGATTTCAATTATGTCTTCTTTGGCAACATTCACTTTTTCTGTAGGCTTATGACTAGATGCTTGAGGTACTTTTAATGAGTCGACTTCGTCTTGACCCTGCTCTGTGGTGGGACCAGAACTACTTCCAACTGCGACGGCAGGTACGTCTTCTTCTTGTACCTGTAAAATAAGTTATGTATTCCCATGAATATTGGCCGGAGGACACGTTCGAATTTCAAATAAGTATTTTATCTATCACAAAACAAAAGTGGTTTTGGTGACGGCGCGGTTTGCCGGGCTTATAGGAAAATTTACAAACAAAATTGATTTTGTATGGCAGCTACCTTTTTTAGAGTTTCCCGGTAAAAACTGACTGAGTAAGCCATGTTATAGATGTTATTAAAAGATAAAATGACGAGAAATTTGAGAAAAATCGTTGGCGCCATTTTTGAGCTAAATGAAAAATTATGTTTTCTTTGTATGACAGGTACCATAAATAATCAAGATATCCAAAAACAAAAAAAAATATTCCTAGACTACTACTAGATTTACAAAACATCCCCTATTGAAGTTTTAAATTCAAGTAGCAGGACAAAATTCAGTCGTAAACTTAAAAAGACGTACCTTAACTCAATGTAATTTATGTTAATATACTCCATACTTTTTAAACAATAATCAATGTTCAAACAGCTATTAGAGCAATTTTAAGTGTATTATAAAATAAGATTTAATGTACGAGTGTGACTCCGTACTCGCAGACAAACCTAGGTGAATAGGTTTTGCGAGACTAATGTAAGAAATATTGTAACTTTTGTAAATAATAAATAAATAATAATAATAATAATAATAATAATAATAATAATAATATAGGAGTTTTACTGTGTCCCGGTTTGCGGAAGTTGTTTGGTTTGCCCTGGGTTAAGGTCAAACTTTACAGTACAATGCGTAGTACTAAATTCAATGAGTGCGAAAGAGAGCCATCGACACGGGCCGACGCGTGAAACAAAAGATTTTGTATGAGTAATGAACATAATAAGGAGTGCCGCTCAACTCGGGGCGCGCGGGCCGGGCGGCGCGGCGTGATGCGATGTTGCCGTTCGTATGTAAACAAACAAACGTTATAAAGAGCTCTGTCAGTGATTTCGCAGTTTTTCTTTTAAATAAATATTAAAAAATAGTTGGTGCGCAAAATTTTAGATAAAAATGGAACATTATAGTGTGTCTGACACATGTAATGGATGAATCATAGATCAGATCTCAACCCGCTTCACCGGCGACCCGCCCCCGCGGGTTGCCGCCCGGGGCGGGCCGCCCCCTCCGCCCCACCCACGCTACGCCACTGGCAACGGCTGTTGCTTTGTTGATGCTTCATTCGTCTCTATGGCAACGACTATTTCATTGTTAGTGCAGTCCTCATCACCGTTGAAATTTTGGCGGGTACTTTAAACTTATGTTACGCAGGATGACATTTTCCGAAAATTAGATCCCATGGGTGGTTAAAACCAGGCAACAGTGGGTACTTTGTCTGCATGAGAACAGGATTTTGCATTGTTCATGCCTTCTGCGTCTCCATGGCAACGGGCATCGTGCGGCAGTGGCGTACCCACAACGAGGGGCATGTATAATGAGCGGCGCAAGAGTGATCTGCCTGTAGACTGCCGTAGCGAAGTACGGGTACATCAGTTGTACGTTGCGTGCACGAGTCGGGAAACCATCGGTGCTATTCATTTTCTCTCCGGTACATTTTACAGCATTGTAATAAATTTTCACTGATTTTTTTTTATTATTTACCATTACTGTAAATGGGAGATGTGGCTTAATTTTTTTCCATTAGTATATCCGTGCGAAGCCGGGTCGGGCAGATAGTAATTAATAAAGTCCATCCCTAAGGGAGTTAAAAAAAAAAAAAGGAACATTCAGTTTTATAATAGATAATCATAGGAGGTAGGTCATAACACGCAAACTTCCTATCCTTCTTGGCGAAACCCGTCCGCTTAGTGAAGCTCGCGGCTGCTAGCGAAATAAAAGCGCTAATAAGAGTTCAGTTTATAAATTCGTCAATAGAAGGTGTTGCCTTGAAATTGTAACGCGCTATCGTTTGGTGCGTCCGTCACGTCTTGCCTAGGGGTTACCTGCCTTCTCACAAAATGAGGCTGAAGATTGGCGTCCCGGTTTTGCTGATGTAGGTACCTTGATGTACCGAGACTGTGCAATCAATGGGAATTTAAAATCAAAATTTACTGTTTTTCAAGTGTATGTCCTACAGACTTGAAACTCGGTAGTTATGTTCCTTATATAATAATATTTTTAGTCCGGGCAACGCCGGGTACTTCGGCTAGTTTTTTTCTTCTTTTTATTACATACGTAAATTGTGCCCGTGCGATGATATCGAAGCATCGCATATTTTATAGCTAAATTAATAATTTGTAGCCCTGAGATGCAATCTTATTGGTTGCAATTTGTTACGTTTCCGTGCACTGTGGAAGCAGCAGAGGCGACAGTGAAATGTTCCGGGAGATCCGTCTCTGCTTCCGTGCCGTAGTGGCCGCCTCGAGGAGCGGTGTGAATAGCACGCCAATGTTCTGGGTGTTTCGGAGGTCGGGTCAATCCTTGACGACGCGAGGCCTTCCTAGAACTATCGCCAGGGGGGGGTATAGAAGCAGCGACGCCAGTACAGCGGGAGTTGGTACGGGCGGACAGGACTACGTGCACATCCTGCGCGCGCTGCTGCTGGGGCTGGGCGGCACGGTGATGCTGCTGACGAGCGGCGAGTACGGCTTCGAGGGCGCCGGCCCCGTGGCCTGCATGATGGGCGCCTTCATCGCCTGCCACAGCTGGAGGCGGCAGGGCTTCTCGGAGAACCACGTGAGTGCCTCGCCCGACGCACTTTCAACAGGGGGGTAGGGAATAGTTCCCTGGCCTTCCCCTGGAAATTATTAAAAAAGTAACTTCCTTCAAACAATGGTTTTAAGCAAATCTGGAACTAAAATTTCACTATTGTTTGCTAATTTATCTTAATATATTTTGATATTTTCTCTCATAAATTATCCTATGGTTAGTATCATAATGTTCTTAAAATCAAATTCTGGTACAATCATGTAATTATAAGAGCCAATAAGATATTTTTGAAAGTTTTTCTAATTCGATATTATGATTTTAAATATGAATTTATTAGCACTTTAAATTATGCATAGGTACTATAAACAATTTTATTTTTTATTTTCCAAGTACTGTCCAAAATTAAAGAATGGTAGAAAAACTGGGGAAATAAAAATGAAATCTTCGTAAGTTTACGAGTTACGAGTTCACTTACTTTGAATTAAATTTCTTAAGAATCATTCCCAATATTGTTAAGTCTATGACAAAAAAAAACTCTAGTTGAGTCCGGCATAGTCTCTACAAATATCCAATCCTCTGGAACTACAAAGAAAGCTAATTTTATTTGAGTTGCATTTTTAAACGAAAAGTCTGTAGATTTACTGTGATTTCTAAGAGTTTAAATGGCACTCCCATTGCTGAGATCCTGCACATGCCTATTCACGTGACCCCAGTGTAAACCTGTCCAACTGCTGACTCATGGACAGATTATTTTTCGCAGAACCCGGTGGCGAACTGCTTTGCCATCTTATGGGGGTTGATGCAGCCAGTCCTGTTCTCGCTGATCGGGGGTGAGATCGACCTATCCAACATCGACGGCAAAATGATACTCCTGGGAGCCGCAGTCATATACGGCGGACTGCTGGTAAGGTCCGCTCTACAATGGCATGGAAACGGAGAAAGATCACATGAACGGAGACGGATCTCCCGGAATATTTCACTATCACATCTGCTCTTCCCCAATACACAAAAACTTAACTGGCAACCAATGAAATTGCATTTTGAGGATACAAAATATTTATTTAATTTTAAAAAAATTTATGCTTCGAGATCATTGCACAGTCAGAATGTAGGCCTACATGAATAATAAAAATAAACGCCTAGGTAATTAATAATAGAACACTTAAATATTCTTGACCTTGAAAAATGTTTTAACATTTTTGGAACGTAAACATGGCCACCACAGCAGCCAAGTACTCAGCTTTTATTGGTCGCCCTAATAATGTAAATGGAAGAGCTTAGCATTGTCAAGCTAATCCATATGGTCCCACTCCGTCTGCATGCTATTGTGGGAAATCTGTTTCGTGAGATCCGTCTCTGTTTCCATGTCATCATAGAACAGGCCTTAGACTGGGCTGTTAGCTGTAACATAAACTGTCACTCTTCTAGGTCCTAGTGGTTTCACTTAACTTTAAGTATTGTATGCACTTACACTATACTATTGATTATTCCTGGACCATTCAACATGTTCAGACATAACCAGTCTTTAAAAGGTATTCATATTTTATGTTTTGTAAAGTACATTGTCAGGATTGCTACACATTTTTGAATATGCAATTCCCTGACTTTTCTAAGTTTTTTAAGTTCACAAACGACAATTTTATTTCAGCATATTTGCAGGAAGACTAGTATCTGATGAAAAATTTGTATAACAGATGTCCTTTCAGAAAGTTAATCGCTTAACACTAGTGAGCTTAAGTACTCTTTTTAATGAGTTGTTTACCTATATGCATTTATATTTCAAGTAAGTCAAATAAATTAATTAACTGTCAAAAATGTACCAAAAAATGAATTTTTAATATTTATAAAAACAAACACACAATTATGAAAAATTTAAATTTAAAAAGTACGTACACATTCCAAAGATGTAATGGTAAAGATGCTATTTTGTAAATTTAAAATAACAAAAATATAAAATATTTATAGAATGAACAGTATATCTGACATTTCAAAATGCTGATAACAAGTCTAAACATATGAGATATGACCCCATATAATAAAAATAAAAAATTGTGATAGGTGAACAAAATCATCATTCACAACATGTTAAGGCTGTTGCTTGGTAATTGAACAGATTTCATCTCATTTAGTTGGGATTCCTTCTGAGCCTCTTCTAAAAATTTTTCTTTATTTGCAATGCTTGAACTATTTCTGAATACAGCTAGGCTATAATCACAGCGCGCCATGGAAGTTTCAAGAATATTTCCATCTATTGCTCGCATTGATTAATCAAAATCACTTAAATATCGGTCTCAATGTACATTACAGCAATATCAGTGCCTATCAATTAGTCAAAATCACGGGACACGCGATATGTTCTATTGTGGTTTGATACATGCCGTCTTGACTATCATGTTGGCGACTTGACAAGAACAAAAAATTACAGGAGAAAACAAACATGTTTCCTTAAACAAAATCCAAAAATATCTGTTTTAACAGTGTGGGAGGAAGTATGTGTAAATTTTCCAGAAATATTTTTAGTTCCCCGACTCTTCCGGAGAACACGGAATTACTTGACACCACCAGGTTTTCCAGATTCTCCCTGACCATAGCAACCCTGATCCTTAAATCTGCACCGTATAGCTCAAAATTCTCTGTTGAATGGAAATTTTTCCCTAACGCTTGCATGAACACATCCATTCTTGTAACTTTTAATATGTAATAATTATGACATGGCTTTGGTGAATCTTCTCTGAGTGTATCCTCAGATGTAATCAACACCCACTTAACCCATAGGTACGGCAACCTGCAAGTTACAAAGTGTCCAGATGGACACCAGATTCTAAATGCTCAAGCACGATTCCAAAAATTATTTTTCAAGTCACTTTCAACAATTAGCGCTACCTAAATTTTATTTTCATTTTTCATTAAATGTTTATTACTTTGTATTATACTGCAAAATTGGTTTTGAAAAAACACTATTTGCATTGGTATTTCCTGTAAGTGATTTTTAACGACGAGCAAATGTGTTTCAGGTGAGAATGTTGATAACAGTGTGGGTGTCGTCTGGTGTCAAGTTCAACTGGAAGGAAAAGGCGTTCATTGCCATGTCCTGGTTCCCCAAAGGAACCGTTCAGGTGAGGTCCAGCAGTGTGAGTATTCTCCGCCGAATGTATCACGTAAAAAAACATGTATTAATTTTGTCGTCAAGAATATTGAAAGTGCAAATTAATTTCAGACTTTTAATTGAGTAGTTATCGTGAAAAGTTTCCAGACACACTACTAACTAGGCAGGCTCCTCATCAGTACGGATACATCGCCGACTGGCAGGAACTGCGTCTGTGCAGGCGGCGCTGGGACCCACGGCCCTGGACCTGTCGCGGCTGCTGGAGCAGGACGCCGCCATGGTCGCCACCTCGACGAGCTTCCTGCACGTGGTGATCCTGGCCATCCTGCTGACGGCCCCGCTCGGCTCGCTGCTGCCCCTTGCCGGCCGCCAGCTGCTGTCCCGCGCCCCGCACGCCCACGCCCAGTCCGACACGGAGTCCGTGGTGACCGTGGGCGCCTTCAGCGAGCTGGCCAGCGGCGTGGTCAACCGGGGCTTCATCGTCGACCCGGCGCGCGAGTGGCACGGCGACCGCACCGCGTCCCTCTAGCGCTCTGCCCCGCACGCCCACGCCCAGTCCGACACGGAGTCCGTGGTGACCGTGGGCGCCTTCAGCGAGCTGGCCAGCGGCGTGGTCAACCGGGGCTTCATCGTCGACCCGGCGCGCGAGTGGCACGGCGACCGCACCGCGTCCCTCTAGCGCTCTGCCCCGCACGCCCGCGCCGACACGGAGTCCGTGGTGACCGTGGGCGCCTTCAGCGAGCTGGCCAGCGGCGTGGTCAACCGGGGCTTCATCGTCGACCCGGCTCGCGAGTGGCACGGCGACCGCACCGCGTCCCTCTAGCGCTCTGCCCCGCACAGCCCCGTGGTCACCACGCCGTTTTATCATTCCTTACCCGAGCAGTGCGATTCAGCTCTCCAAATACTCTAAACATTTTATCAGTTGTGAACTTACTTAATGCAGTTTCATCGTAGTAGGTTCGAAAGTCATTCTATTTTGTGAAATGTTTCGTAAATACTTTGCCGTGTATCAGCAAACATCATCCTGACACCTATTCCATTATGTACCAAATTCGGATGTAAATGTAATTGGAAAAAACCAAATAGTTCGCAAATAAAACTATTATACCTGAAAAAAAAATAATAAATGAATGATTTTATGAAACAATATTGAATCCAAATAAGCGCCAGGCCCATGTTATTTTCATAATGTGCACTCTAAATTGTAAATTGTAATAAATGTGTTGTACAAGAAACATGTCTGCCACAGGCACTGAAGAAGACTTGGAAACAGTGAGTCTTGTACAGTTCTCAAACAGGTGCCAGTGGCCAAAAGCCTAAAACCACCAAAGGGCAAAGACCTGTAGTTTTCAAAAACTGCAAAAAAATAATAATAATTTTCCAGCTTAGTTTCTTCATTCATTGTCATGTTAGGATTTTCTATGCAGCATTTATTTTCTGTGTGTTTCGACTTGTAAAATATATGGCAATCCCCAAAAATACTGAAAAACACATTACAACAAAGAGAAATTACATTTAATGTTAGTTGACATGATCACATTGTTTTTGTTTTATAAATCACTCTCAAAATTGATTTAAAATTTTATGGTAACAACAATTTTTGTATGCAGTTAAAAATATTTGTGAATAATTTATTTGATGAAATGATTTTTTAAAATAAAAAAATTATATAGCATAACAGAAGGAAAAAAAATCAGTATGGTAGTATAGCAGTCAGTTGCAGATATATCTAGTTCAATCAAACATGCTGCCAAAAATATGCTAAAAATTCACTGTAAATTCTTTTTATCATTTTCTTATCAAAAAAAAATGGGATATTTTAGATTGAAAACATTACTATTTAAAAACTAAACTATCATTCAACTTCACACACTAGCACTTTCTTGATGGTATTTCTTCCTCACATTCTGATATAAGAAATATACTAAGTGGTCACCAAAACTTTCTGCACACTTCAACCAGCAAGAGGGTTTGCATGTATTGTAACACTGTTGATTCTCGTCTCTGTGAGAGGCTTGTAGTTCTTTGGGTTCACTGGGAGTTTTTCAAGGTCGTCCAATGCATCAAATCCATCGATCACTCTAGAACAATAAAATTTCCAGTGTGTTAGTAGCAGAAACTTTCCAGTCCCTATGCTGTAAGTAGAACCTCGTTAAGTTGGATATATTTGAAATCAGAGCCAATTCAGGATAACGAAAATTTGAATAAACAAAATACCTACAGTCAAACCTCAATCCAAAATATTTTTTTGAGCCACATGTGTAATCATTCTAAATTGTTTGTTACAATCCCTAAAAACTTTTAAAAAATACATTTAGTTTTGTATAAAATTGTGTGCAAGTTTCCTTGGTGAATATTCTATTTTTTTTTAGGTGTGTTTTGAAAGTATTAAATGAGAAAAAAACTTTTTAATTTATTTGAATTTAATTAAAAATTAGAAGAAAAAAAAATATAGCTAAATTTTGTGATAGTTTGGTTAATACAAACCTTGTTATTGCAAAGTGATACAATAATGGTCCCTTCAGGTTTTTACTATTGGGGTTTGACAGTAATTGGCTGGTAAATCATATGAAGTCATAATCTGCACAATCAAGTGAGCAACATATCAAACAGCCGCTTTAAAAATGACAATAGTATTAGGACACGTTAAATATAATAACTGATCAAATTAGTCAATAATTACATAAGGAACTATGTAAAAAAAGTTTTAAAAATATATGAAAGAGATTATTAACTGAGTAGCTCACATTGAAAAACACACATAAGGCAGCACACTAATTCTACAAAATACAAAGCAGCTACAAGAGTGAAATTATTGTAGATAAAATTGTAACAACAAGCGAGTAAGAAAAACTGTTCTTACTTGCCAAACAAGGTGTACTTCAGGTCCAAGTGAGGCTGGGGCGAGTATGTGATGAAAAACTGGCTACTGTTAGTATTAGGTCCATTATTAGCCATGGACACCATACCTCGTACACTGTGCTGCAAAAACAAATAGCAAAAGTGCATGTTTATGAACAATCGCAAATAACAGGTAGCCTTCATTATTTATAAAAAAAAAAGTATGATACAATCCAGCCAATCTGTAAACCTGAATTGCCTTATCAAAGTTAAAGAAACAATCTCTGACTAGTTCGACATTGCAGTCACCATCAGTCGCCATCTTCAAGATGACAGCAAAGTTTTTCCCACCTTTAACTATTCTTGTCTGGGTAGAGCACTGGCTGGAGCTATTGGCCAATGAGGGCCAATTAGGGCAGTGGGAGCAGAAGCCTGTGAACTTCATTGGTGTAAACACTTTGCGATAAGCTTCCGGTTACAACCTTACCAATTCTGACTGATGTGGCTTGGCACGCAGGTACTTATTCTCATTGATCGCATATGATATGTGGTGGGATAATGTTCTGTGTTTGCACTGCATACATGTGATGTCTTTGTTGTACTACATTAGTATTGCACTTCAGTTATATTATAATATAATTAAGTAGAGCATGTTGTTATAAAAATACCTCATAAATGCACTGTGTAGAGTTACATTTCCTACCAAGGTGATCCGAGTTTAATTACCAGCAGGGCCAAACCAAGATTTATCAAAGGGCCAGTGGATTTTCTCAGAGAACTGATTCACACCCACATTACATTTGTTTATGCTTCATTCTCATCTCATTACTACTATTATTGTACTAGTACAATAGTTCAGAGTGATAATATTAGTGCTTATATTTTTAATTACTGTCTCCAAGGCTACTGGCAGTGAACAGAGTGGTCTGTTTACATGAATGTAAATCATACTTTCGAACAATATTGTGTTGCAAACAATATTTTATAGGTATTTAAAGACATTGGCAATGAACAGTTTTATTACATAACATTATTTTACGTAATAATTGACAGTTTCTAGCTTCTGCACCATTTCTAAATGGCGTCATGTGATTGGCCGCTGCTTCGTGCAGTGCGGCGTTTCAAACTTTCTTTGCTGAAAGCTTTGAGGCACCCGGCGCAATGCATGAAGGGATTTAGATTACTACATAAGTCCAGCCAAGCTGAGACCCAACTTCCGCATCAGATGGGTCTGACTAGAGCTGAATTTTACAGTTAAAGGTGTGTGTCGGCATTAAAGCAATGTTACTGTTGGTGCAATAAAGGGTTAGCCACAAGAATCACTAAAAGGTTGTGCTTGATCGCTACCTGCGGACATTCAACGTGAGATCAAAGATTAGTCCAGTGTCGCAGCATCCCAGGTAGCCCATTTTGGTTGGCCGTTATCGCACATTTTAGTGACGCCACCCTTGTTTAAGGCTACTATCACCCACTATATGATGTGAAAAGTGCTTCAAACTCTTGAAAAAGCACCAAAACATTATTTTATTTTTATTTTGTATGGAAATAACATTTTGTTTGTTTAAAAATGTCCTTAAATACAAACGGACATACAACCCTAAGTCCAGAAGTCCCTTGACACAGTTTTAAATGTTCTACCAATTTGAAATGTCAGAAATAAAATCAACGAAATCCCTGAGAAACATTTTTGATTGAGTTGACAATCAATATTTTATTATTTCAAGTGATAATTTCTGAGTATAAATACGCTTGGTAAAGATGTGCCCATCATAACGGCAAAGCCACCTAACGCTGTTAAATTCTGTTTTATCAAGAAACCAGATGGACTAGTTTAGGGTTATATGTGTAATCTAGTTTTGTATGTAATACATTTTAAAAATTTTAATATATTTCAATTTTTCTTTGCTTTTAATGTTTATTGTTATTCATTTAGTCACCAAGAGTAACATAGTGCATATCCTATATCGATGTTTTTGAGTTAACCTATGATAAATAATAAGTATCTTAAAGATATCAGGATTTCACGCCCATTGTCTGCATTTTCTTGGCTTCTGGGTGTAGACTTGATGATGGCAGCTGCAATGACTGCCGAAACATCGCAAGACAATTACTTGACACGGCCTACACCCAGAAGCCAAAAAAATGCAATAAGTATCTTGGTTGGAAAAAAGGTAACTGGAATAATAATACGGATTATTTTCCAAGTAGCTCAGTTGTGAGTGAGGTACATAAACACAGTGAGTGTAGTAAACCCCACATGTTCAGATAATATACAGATTTGATACCCAAGAGCGACATTCTACACACATATTGTCCATCCAAGTGAAGCATTCACTTTACAGAATGGCACACCAAGTAGGACACAAATAAGTTCTTTACACCATCTCTAATGACCCTGATGTCGATTAGATGATAAGCCCTGGTTCATTCATTTATTCATTTATAAATCTCAATTAGCACAACTGCGTAGGCCTACTAGGCCTGAGTGAAAACTACTTTTTTGATGAGAAGCGAATATCAAATCAAATGTTTAAATAATTAGCGAAGTCCAACCGAATTGAGAATATTGTTCTCTGCGAAGCTGTATTACACTTATATTACAAAATACAGGATTCAAATAAAAAAATTTAACTGATTAAGTGATTAATCAATTGGGCCCTATATACATCATACCATGCATATATTAATATTAAGCATTCATGAAAGCAAACGGAGTGCTTTCTTTTGTTTGTTTTTTTTGTAACCAACTTTATTCAAGCAAAACATACATAACATGAAAACCTTTATATTTTCATGAGCGAATCTTGAGCTTCCAATGTTTTAAAGCTTTGCAACAAACATGAAGATTCACATCAGATGCGAAGCTTTAAATAACAACTGAAGCTTCGAATAAAATGAACAGAAAATTTTCTGGCAAAGATAAATATAACATATAAAAAGAGCTTCGATTGATTCGCTTAGTCGAAGCATCACACAGGCCTACTGTGCACTGCATAAATGTTTTGTTGTAGTGCAGCGTTTTCATCTTACCTTCAAGTCTTCTTTGAATTCATCCTCAAACTTCTTCCCCCAAATGGAGTTGCCTCCTTTCCCCGTCTGCGTGGGGTCCCCGGTCTGCACGATGAACCCTTTGATGTTGCGATGGAAAGTGCAGCCATTGTAGTAGTCGCTTGCACACAGCGCTAAGAAATTCTGTAAAAAAAAAAAAAAAAAAAAAAAAAATTCAATTCTTGTTAGGGGTCGTCCATTAATCACGTGATGTTTTTTTAGCAAATTTTAAACCCCCCCCCCCCTCCCCCCTAGTGATTTGTGGTGAGGTTTTAGAATTAGAATTACACCCCCCCCCCCCCCCCCCCCAATAAACCACGTGTATTTTTTTGGTATGAAATATTTTTTTTTAAAATTTCTGAATATTATCTTTAAATATAGGTATAATCTAATTTAATTCTGGAAAATTAAGCACAGTGATAAAAATGTCCATACACACATTAAGGTTGCAGGTTTATTCTCACTGGCATATAAATAATAAAGGAAAGGCTTATATCATGTCATTTACGCATGTATTCGGCGCCAAAATCACAGTCTTACTGGCGACTGGCAAGCCGAGCCGGGTGGTTCATGTTGCGGCGGGCGGGGATATTGTTGCCTGGCTACAGCGAGTACAGGTCACGTGTCGCTTTTCGGTTTAGTAGAAATCGCGCGAAAAAATAAATACACGTGATATCTCTCTACACCCCCCCTCCCCCCTTGTGATATTTCGTGATTTTTCCCGACCCCCCCCCCCCCTCCTTTTCGAGCCTCACGTGATTAATGGACAATCCCTTACACAAACCAGGCTTCGCCACATTAATGAGAAAACCTACACAACATTCACTGAATAACAGATATGTTTTTTTAGCTTAATTTCAACACCACATTTTGTAGTTTCACAGTTTAACGCTCAACTTACAAGAGCAGAGACTGTATTAAGCTACCCTAACTCATTTAATAAACATACATGCTTATACATGTGCCAACATACAGTATCAGAGTAGCTGTGCTGACACTGGCCGCCTGAACGTAATCAAAATGTATCTTTTGTAATATCACACCAGCCTCTCCAGCAACTGTTTCTCAAAAACCTGAGTCTATTTTGGCCATGCTTTGTTTTAAAATAGAAAATTGGTAAAAAAAAAAATGAAAATAAAAAAATGTTTTTAAAATTTCATACATTAGGAAGAGGCACAGTCACATGTAAATATGGTGGAAGTTTTCTCAGAAAGCAAATTACTTAGTGGTTTAGAGAATAATGGCAGAAATCTTAGTTGGCATTATTGTTGCAACTGTTATTGTGATTGGGAAGTGATTCAATTGACAACATTACAACCACAATCAATCAAACTGGTTAAGGTTTGGAAAGTTTCAGACAGAAAAAAATCACATGGTTAGAGAAAGAGGCGAGGAATGACTGCATTACTTGGGTTAGTTTTCATCCAAGCTGTCGGCAAACCACATTTCCTTGGAATTTAATGCTATTGGAAAGAGGCTTAAGGCGATAAGACATCCACGATCACGGTGGGCTCCAGGCCACTTGGGTACCAACTCGATGATGATAATAACAATAATAAATTAAGAATTGTGCCAGGAGTTGGAGTCAAACATTCGACCCTCGCTGCATGAGGACATGCAAGCAATAACCAAGGATCTGATGGTTGATCAAGACTTTGCTGCATCTTAATATGCTGAGTATAAAGTTGTTCCAATCAGGGCAGACACAGCTTTGAAACTTGGAAGGGCCCTGTAATCTTCTGCAAAGGGGCAAGCTATAATTATCTATAATAAGTAAGTCTCAGAAATTTTTCTAACTTTTTTTTCATTAACAATACCAAAGAAACCATGAAAAATATTAGCTTTAAACATTGCTGATCTGAGAGTAGTAACTTTGTGTGTGTAAAAATATACCTTTACCAAAAATTATATTACCTAAAAAAATGTCAGCTGCATGGCAAAATTACTATTAAGTAACTTTTATATTTTAATATTCTTTCATTTTACAGAGTACCAAAAATAACTGATTTAATGTAATGGTTTTATTTTGATATAGCTGTTTTGAGTCTCTTTGGTATTTGATTTTTTTTTTGCACATAAATGGCCAAAATAAAATTTTGTAATCATATGCCATGGCCATGAAAAAAGCTCCTAGTTTTTAAAAACTGTAAACACTCGATCAAGGTTATCTTCTGGAGCTACTTTGATGGGGATTGGTTTTTTTTTGTACAGGATACATTAACTGCTGAGACTATCGCATCAAGCACTGTAAATTCAGTACAGAACATATGATTAGTTATTCATAACCCAAAATTAGGAAATTAGGGAGATTGAAATGAAACACTCTGGGCGCAGCTCACTAACACAAGGAAGTTGCAACAGTGGTTCAGGACTAGCTCATCCCGGGAGAGCCACTGCCCGCACGTCACACATCACGAGTACTAGCATGCGAGCTGGATGCAGGTGCAGAGCAGAAAAATAAGCTGGAGCCACGCTTTGCCTTGACAGTGGTCGGTCTTGTTTGGTGGAAATTTTTGGAAAGTTGCTGCTCATTTTGACATGTACATTCGCCGAGAATCAAACAGAGAACTTCGGGAAACATATGACGTAAGTGCAGTTTTCATTTAAGTACTTTTAAAAAAAATTTTCAAAACTTTTTATTCATATTTTATTCAATTGCCCTTGCAAGGATAGAACTGAGGACCCCAGGACTTAATGATACAAGTCCTTTTTTTATTTTAATATTCTATAAATTTTTTACGTTTGTTTATATTTAGGTAAAAAAAAAAAAGACCTCCATGGTTCAGAACATCTAAAATCTGACACCAATACATTTTCTCTGGTCCAGAATTTTTCCCAGCGGATTTCTGCTGTTGACTTTGATCGCAAAGGTTGTGTTACTGCACTGCCTGCATTTTTAGATTGCTTAAATTTTATCGTTTCTGTTGACTTTATTGCAGTACTACAATGTTTTCTCTTTTCTAGCTTTCTAGTTTTTATGTTTCCACTTTTTCCATTTCATGTATACATTTCCATAATGATATTATAAAGAAGACCCACACTCATTGTATTTTTTTCTATACATAGGACAGGTTAATACAACATGTTTTAAATAACATTTTACTGTATACTAATTTACCTATTGTTAGTACCATTAAAACACTTTTGAGGTTCGATCATTCAGCAAAATCACTAATTCAGCATGGCCGTGATCCCAAAGTTGCCAGATTAAAAACTTTTTATCCGCAGAGTTGGATTTTCACATTATTAGTGTTGTTGAAGGACAATGTCTACCAATTTTTCTAATATAAGTAAACATAGAATATTATGTTTTGTTGCAAATATTGCAAATATATGCTACACATTATTTTCTGTTTGTAAAACAGCCAGGCTATTATTCATAATCATATACAGTAATAACACTTGTTACACTACTTGCTCTAAAAGTTCATTGTCACTCTACAATGTTTATTGATTAATATCTGCAAACAACAAGCAAATAAATAGATATAGCTGAACTCTGACATCGGGGAGAAGTGATAAAACACACGAGATAGAGCGAGTGAAGTCGCAAGCAGGAACATATAAAGGCTTTTCTTTGCCCGGGAAAGTAATTGTGATAGCCCCCCCCCCCCCCCCCTTTCTCACATTAGAAATTAACGTACCATGCATAATTTGTTTTGCATTCAGTACATTACATGCCAGATTTTAAACTGAATTCTTTCATACCTCATACTTAAACATATCAGTGTTTAAATGTACACTTTAATTCACAAACTGTATTGGAAAAAAATAATATAGTGTTAAAAGTTCAAACACAAAAAAAAAACAGAAAGAAAAAAAAATTTCATTGTGTTACAATTTTAAATTACAATATTGAAAACTTATGATGTAATGTACTGGAGTTCCAAATAAAAAAGTTATGACAAGAAACAAGAATACATAGGCTACATCAGTGGCGCAACAACAGGGGGGGCAAGGGTATTTTTCCCCCCCTCTGAAACCTTGAAGTAGGGGCAAACAGGGGGCAAAGAAAGTGCTGTGTAATCTATTTTTCGATAATAAAACTGCTTAAATAGCACCATTATCCACCTTGAAATACAAATTTTCCCGGGGGAGGACCCATGGACCCCCCGCTGCAATAGGGGGGATTGATGATTCTTTATAAAAAGGTATATTGCCCCCCCTTTGGAAATTTAGTTGTTGCACCCCTGGGCTACATATAAAATTAGGTACCTAATTAGGACATTTCTACAGTCACTTATTGTAATTAGATATAATATATCTTTTTTACTTTCTCTAAGTATTTCACTCTTTATGTAATCCACAGAAATTTGTCAACCAATCCCGCGCTGGCCACAAGCTGCCCCCTCTCGCCATTCTAGATCCTTCCCTGGTCGCAGGCTGCCCCCTCGCCCTTCTAGATCCTTCCCTGGTCGCGGGCTACACACTCGCCCTTCTAGATCCTTCCCTGGTCGCAGGCTGCCCCCTCGCCCTTCTAGATCCTTCCCTGGTCGCCGGCTGCCCCCTCGCCCTTCTAGATCCTTCCCTGGTCGCAGGCTGCCCCCTCGCCCTTCTAGATCCTTCCCTGGTCGCAGGCTGCCCCCTCGCCCTTCTAGATCCTTCCCTGGTCGCAGGCTGCCCCCTCGCCCTTCTAGATCCTTCCCTGGTCGCCGGCTGCCCCCTCGCCCTTCTAGATCCTTCCCTGGTCGCAGGCTGCCCCCTCGCCCTTCTAGATCCTTCCCTGGTCGCCGGCTGCCCCCTCGCCCTTCTAGATCCTTCCCTGGTCGCAGGCTGCCCCCTCGCCCTTCTAGATCCTTCCCTGGTCGCAGGCTGCCCCCTCGCCCTTCTAGATCCTTCCCTGGTCGCCGGCTGCCCCCTCGCCCTTCTAGATCCTTCCCTGGTCGCAGGCTGCCCCCTTGCCCTTCTAGATCCTTCCCTGGTCGCCGGCTGCCCCCTCGCCCTTCTAGATCCTTCCCTGGTCGCAGGCTGCCCCCTCGCCCTTCTAGATCCTTCCCTGGTCGCAGGCTGCCCCCTCGCCCTTCTAGATCCTTCCCTGGTCGCCGGCTGCCCCCTCGCACTTCTAGATCCTTCCCTGGTCGCCGGCTGCCCCCTCGCCCTTCTAGATCCTTCCCTGGTCGCAGGCTGCCCCCTCGCCCTTCTAGATCCTTCCCTGGTCGCAGGCTGCCCCCTCGCCCTTCTAGATCCTTCCCTGGTCGCCGGCTGCCCCCTCGCCCTTCTAGATCCTTCCCTGGTCGCAGGCTGCCCCCTCGCCCATCTAGATCCTTCCCTGGTCGCAGGCTGCCACCTCGCCCATCTAGATCCTTCCCTGGTCGCAGGCTGCCACCTCGCCCTTCTAGATCCTTCCCTGGTCGCCGGCTGCACACTCGCCCTTCTAGATCCTTCCCTGGTCGCCGGCTGCACACTCGCCCTTCTAGATCCTTCCCTGGTCGCCGGCTGCACACTCGCCCTTCTAGATCCTTCCCTGGTCGCCGGCTGCACCCTCGCCCTTCTAGATCCTTCCCTGGTCGCCGGCTGCACCCTCGCCCTTCTAGATCCTTCCCTGGTCGCCGGCTGCACACTCGCCCTTCTAGATCCTTCCCTGGTCGCAGGCTGCACACTCGCCCTTCTAGATCCTTCCCTGGTCGCCGGCTGCACACTCGCCCTTCTAGATCCTTCCCTGGTCGCGGGCTGCACCCTCGCCCTTCTAGATCCTTCCCTGGTCGCGGGCTGCCACCTCGCCCTTCTAGATCCTTCCCTGGTCGCCGGCTGCACACTCGCCCTTCTAGATCCTTCCCTGGTCGCGGGCTGCACACTCGCCCTTCTAGATCCTTCCCTGGTCGCGGGCTGCCCCCTCGCCCTTCTAGATCCTTCCCTGGTCGCAGGCTGCCCCCTTGCCCTTCTAGATCCTTCCCTGGTCGCAGGCTGCACCCTCGCCCTTCTAGATTCTTCCCTGGTCGCAGGCTGCACCCTCGAAACCAGGGAAGATAAACTAAGAATCAACAAATTACACTGGATTCAGGGGAACTGATACATACAATTTTTCATTTTCCTTTTTTCAATTTGCCCTAATTTCAATTTAAGTTTTTCAACCCAAATCTTTGGCGTGGCAGGACATAGAATATATTTTCTCCAGTTGTTTTTTTATTTTTAGTTATTATTTTGTGACAATGACTAGGAACAAGATTTTATGGTTTTATTCTTAGGCTAATTTAGTTTTTAAAAAAAGAAATCTGTGTTTTTATTTTTTTATGAACTCTGTTTATTTATACATAAAATATTAAACACATGTGACACTTAAATGTTTCATAACACTTCATTCACCAAAACAATTTATTGTAAGCGATACATGATGCTCTATTACGATATAAGTTGAAATAAATATTTCTAACTATTCGGGACAAGAACAATAAATCTGCAAGTAATTGTGTGTTTGAAAAATGTATGAATGCCTTAATGTAATAATGAGTTACGAATAACAGTTGATAGATCTAAAAAAAAAATTAAAATTTCAATCTATTTAGTACATCAATTTGGTACAACTTTCATGCTAAATATGTTACATTCCTCGAGTTTAATATATTAAAATAATCATTTTTTTTATTTTTGATTAAAAATGTTGTTCATTTTTTTCTTTCAGTTGAATTTTCGTGTTTAATGGTGTACTTGCATTCTTTTCGGTTTTATCGCAATTCACCATATAATCTTGTCCCTAATGACATCTAACATTAATGTACATCCCTGACCCACTGAAAGATGGAGACTAGTGTACATGAAATAGGAAGGGAGAAAAAGTCTAAAAATAAAACAGTTGAGTTCCTTGAAAATTTATCATTTCCGTGAGTTTAGCCTGGCACCAACACGGCTTACCTCACACGTTTTCGGACACCCCTCGCAGAACAGTTCTATCTTCAAGTCCCCGACGTCCGTGTGAAGCGTGACAGACTGGAACACATTGCACAGGTTCACTGCACCAGGCGCGAGACTTGGTCGCCGTGGCTCGGCAAACACACCAATCACATTGGCACGCTTCTCGAGGGCCAGATATTTTCCAAACTAATCTGAGGGCTAGCCACACGTGAATAAATATTACACTTGTAACGATTTTTTTAATGTTGTATTTTTCTGTAGAGTAATCAATAAATATAACACACGTGACATGTCACGAAGAAACAAAATATTATTTTAAAAATAGTATTAACAAAAAAAATTAAGAAATACCTTTTAATCTAAAATAAATATCCATGAGACAAAATAAATAGATTACAAATTGTATATATAGTATTTTTTTTTAATATTTCCGTGAGAATACCATGGCTTCATCGGTGGCTGCTGGTGACTAATCCTACATACAGGCACACAAAGATGGCTAATACACAAGAGCAGGGCGCAGATCTGTAGAATGCACAAGGGGCCTCTTGTAAATTTTCATAAGGGGGCCAGGGAGTGGGGGGAGCGGCCAGAGAGGATAACCGACACGTCATCTCTGAATAGGGTGCTTGTATACTGTCCTTATATACTGTCCTTATTTTGTCCTATATGCATGCAATCAGCACAAAAATTTTAAAATATACAGAAAGTTTTCCATAAAATATAGTTTCGACATTATTATGTTTATCAACCCCTTTTCATCAACACTTTTTGTTAAACTACTTGCGCAGTCAAAGTTTATTCATTAATATCTGCAAAAAGCAAGCAAATAAATATCAAACATAGCTGATGAATTTGAACACTACTAAACTCTGGCATAGAGCTGAAAGGGGGGGGGGGGGGGGGAGGGGTGATAAAACGTTTCACAACACGACATGGAGCAAGTGAAGTCGCAAGCAGGGACAGATATAGGCTTTTCTTTGCCCGAGGCAGAAATAGTAATTAGCACCACCCCCCCCCCCCCTTTTCCCAACCCCCGCACCTCTCAAAAGCAATAAACATACCATGCATAATTTTTTTGCATCAGCGTACATCTTTTCCAACTTTTCATAGTCACAATTATGCAAACGCAACCGGGCCAGCTTCTTAATTCCAGGAGGACTGGGGTTCCCCTAACGTTCCCCCTCCCCCCCCCCCCCATGCACAAGAGTATACACAATAATTAATTACACAAAAATTCTTTAAGCAATCCGTGTAAAACTACATCACGGGCCGCTAGTCGACCACCACTGATTTACGGGCAAGATGGAGTAAGGTGGCACCGGACTCTGGACCCGCGTTCCAGAGGAACTGGGTTCGAACCATGGTTTCCCCCGACATCACTCTCGGCAAATGATGGGGTGGTTCCTTGCACTAGTCTTAGCCGATTCCTTAACCAGTTTCCTCTAAATGTGTAGTTGAGGTCATGTCTCTAATGATCTTACTGTCGCCTAAGTCAAAAAAGAAACAAAATAATGGGTGCGTGTACTTTATGTACACATGTTAGAAGTTATACTTACTCGGCACAATAATCTAACTCTAATTTTGCGAGCAAATAACTAATAGAAATAAAATAATAAAAGGAATGCAGTGATATTATTAATATGGTTGGTAAAGTATAAATTCAATCAAATTAAATATTTTAAATACTCGGTATTCAGCATTAATATAATCATGTGTATAAAATTAATTATCTAAATTAGTAAAATAATAAACATATAATTTTTCATTAATAATGAAAATCAACACATATGCTGAACGTTTCTTCTAATTTATTAATTATTTATCAAATAATTATGCAATAATATATATTGCAAATAAATTATACATACGGTAACATAACCTCACAAACAATCCCATGAAAACGGCCAGGAGACTACTAAACCTTCCACAGACACTCCCTGCCAGTACCAATAGAAGTTTACAAGTAACCTGACATCGTTATGCAAATG
Source organism: Bacillus rossius redtenbacheri (assembly GCF_032445375.1). Classification (NCBI taxonomy): domain Eukaryota; kingdom Metazoa; phylum Arthropoda; class Insecta; order Phasmatodea; family Bacillidae; genus Bacillus; species Bacillus rossius. Next base: position 28,887,743 of record NC_086338.1, on the reverse strand, counting down.
ATAACATAAACTCACTTATGTAAATATACTTGAAAAGGTTTAAAGATACAATTTATATCACTAATAAAATTGTTTTTAATGATATGGACCAGTAGTAAATATCAATCGCTAAAGTATGGTATATTATATCTATAGTATATAATTTTTGATTGTATTTAGCTTTTTTTTTTTTTCATCCTGTGAAAATGTTGTTTTATGATGTGCACATATCTTGAAAATTCACTCAATTTTCCATATCATGCCTAAAGTATAACTTCAAAAACAATTCTTACAAGAGGGAGGTGCCATTAAAATACAAACAAGTGTTGTCCAATACCTAGTTTGTACCCACAGTCACTTACAGGGCGGAGACTTGGACTGTGGACAAGAGAGATGCTAGGAAGATCAGGGCAATAGGAATGAAGTTTGTGAGTAGTGTGTTGGCAGTTACGAGGCGAGACAGGACCAAGAATGAGATAGTGCAAGCAAGAGCAGTACAGGACTGAATGAGATCATTAAAAAGGCAAGAATGAGATGGTCCATATCCAGAAAATGGAAAAAAGCATGGCTGTCTAGGAAAATGAGGGAGTTGAAACACAAATGAAGAAGGCCCCCAAGGAAGACAAAGGAGGAGGTGGGAAGAGCAGATAGTTAAAGGAAGGCAGGAGAGAGAGAGCATAAGACTGGAAAAGAGTGAAGGATTGGGAATTGTGGCGTGACAGAAGATCGAGGCATTTTATTTTGCTGATCCGACCACAGGCTGGAAGCAGTTGTTGACAACGATGATGATGATGATGGTGGTGGTGATGGTTGGTTAGATGACATTTTCAATGTGTGAACCTCTAATCAACTTGTGTATCAGAAGTCCACAATAGTTTATAATGCATGTGAGTGTTATGTTGATTTATTCAGAACATAACCGTAGAGCACAAAGGCAACAATTCCATACCAAAAATTAGTTATGAAATTGACTGTGTTTAAATTTTGACTGCATGTGTGTACTAAGACTTGTGAGTTTCCAAAGTTGTTCCTAGAGAAAATTTTTATCAGTATTTTGAACCTATATTTGAGTGAACAAATAAAGAATGAATGGATAGATGAATAAATAAATTAACGAACATAGGAATGGCTGGATGAACAAAGTAATTAATATATCAATGAACAAACCAAGGAATGGATGAATGACTGAACGAACAAACAAACGAATATGAATGATAGAACAAGTTATTTTATGGATTAATGAGTTTCACATCTCGTCAACATCAAGGTACATAATTTCAGACAGACGCGGGTGAAACACTGAAACTGAGCAGCAATATAATTCAAGGGTAGGGGGGAAATGGGGTGGCCTGAGAAAACCTGCCGCACACCTCGCTCCAGTGACCCAGTATTCTCTGCTCGCTTGTCCATGATTGGCCAACTTCATAGGACCACTTGTTCAGTACTGATACTCTCTTTACACCAGCTACCAAACTAAAAACAATGGGGTGCAAAGTACACATCAACATTCAACAAGAAGATCTTGAAGTTGGCCACTGAAACAGAATATATTAAGTCAATAGCTCAAGGTATGCTGCTTCAGTCTGCTAGTACCTAGTGCCTATGATTTACACCCTTGAAGATGGAAAGAAGGCAGCGCATAAACACCGAAAATGTTGCATTATAGTGTTTCACTTGAAGCACTCTGCGTGACTTGCAGGGTTTTAAAAACATGTTCATTAGAATTTTTTTTTTTTTGCCTCGTGTCTCGTATAAACGCGCAAAAGGCACAAAGGGAATTCCCAACCATTCTGAATACCACAATGTGTTCATTGTAAAGTTTTGGCTTTTAGTATAGTTTCAAATTTATTCCGATATCACTGGACTCGCATTCTTGAGAACAAGGGGTTAAAATCCCAATCCGGCCATCATGTTTTTGATTTTCCAAGGTTAGCCAAGAATAAAATCTAGCAAATGCTGCTGTGTCTCCAGTTTGGACATGGTCGATTGCTTCCCCAACATCCCCAATTGTGTTCTGTTTCCCATCAGCAATCACCTTTTCATTGATGAGATGTGCTTAGCCCCAATGACTCAAATCTGGCCATCCATGTTTACAAACTGTAATTCATATTATTTAATTTACATTTTTTAATTTTTTATGTTTTATCAATTTTTCGGGTTGCTGTGTTTATCTTTGAGCGACCTGTAAGAAGCAGGGTTCACACTAGGGAATTATTATTTGCGCAGCGATTCTGGTTAGCATGTCGTCACAAGGGGTTTCCTACGTTATCTCGAGTCCTCTATGATTCACCCAGAAATCATACGTCAGGTGTATAGGTTTAACTGGGAAACCTGAGCATATATTTGGCAAGGAAAAATGTAATATTCATTTAAGGACTCTAGGGGTAAAAAAGTGGAATTTTAGTTTTCTGTGGTGCTTTCTTTTCTCTCTTTCTAAATAAGGTGATATTAAGTTTGTTCACTACTCTGGCAAAAATATTTTTTGTGGTAAGGTAAGAAATTCCCCACAATTTCTCTCACATACCACCTTCTAAACAACCAAACATATGCATTAGAGCCAAAAAAAGTTTTGAGGATTTTTTTTTTAGAAGCGTGGCTAGTCTTGTAAATTTCTATTACCAGATCTCAGTGTATCCATAATTAAAAACCTCACATCAATATAAGTTACACTTATATGTTTTACAGATACAGATGGAGCTTGCTACAACTTTAAAAACTTTTTGTGGCTTCACAAATTACTCTACTATTAATGATGCATGACTTTATGTGAAAGTATAAATAGTAGACTGACTTTTAAAAATACATTAGATAAGAATTTTTTCATTTGTTAATAGGGACATTGGCAGATTCAGAGCTTGTGTTAAGATTATTATTATTATTATTATTATTATTATTATTCCACAATCAATATCAAATTTATTATAATTAAGTTGCATTCAGAAGAGCCATCAGCTCCTTAGTGTCTTCCCCATTCCTTGAATCTGGCATTTCTTTCAGATATAGCCAACATGTGTCTAACAAAGCCATTCATTAGAAACATTTACAACAAAGTCAATTCAACAGTTTATTTGCAGTACAGATAAGAACTTATATAAACTTTACATCAAAGCAGTGGTAACAAAGCTATCACAGAAATAAGATACTAAGCTGTCTTCATTTAAGAAATTAGCTTGGTTTTCATCTCCCACAAATTTACTTATAAGAAAAAAGGAAGAAAAAATCATTAACAAAAATATTTTATTCAGAAACCATAATAGTTTCAAATGTAACATCTTCAATTTTTTGCTTTGATTTCAACATAATTTTTCAACTAAACAAAGAAAAATATAAAAAAAAAAAATTTTATTTTAAAACGGATATTTTCAGGTACCTGACTCACTGTTATATCAGTTAATGGTTAAAAAGTCACTCATTACTTCAATAAAGTACCAACTAAACAGGTCGCAAAACAAATAAAAGATAAAAAAACTATGCAAAAGCAAAAACTACAGGCCCAGACATATGTACAGAACTCTATGATGTACTGGCATCTTCTCATGGTGCCTTCAGAAACAACAAGTAACGTGACACATTTTCATAAACCAAGAACGTGATCATTGTTGCTGGAGTCACACGCAACACATTTGCACTGAGACCTTTATAAAATCCACGAACACCTTCGTAGCGATAAGTTTGCTGAACACAACCCCAAGAACCATTATAGCTGTGGTGCTGATCCTGCAGGCGTGCACGAACTACCTGGTAGGGATACGTTGTCATCACAGCGAAAAGCTTCGACAGAGCTGCAAATACTAAGTAGTCAAAAGAACTAAGTTTAGAGTTAATAGGTACTCCTCTATACTGGTTGTACCTGTTCTTCATTTCCTCATAGGCCATGAACTGAAGAGCTCCGTGGGAGACTCCAAAAATACCTGGCACGAATCCCTTATACAGGCCGCGAAAACCTTCGTGAACGTAAATTTTATAAAGAGCATCCACCATGCCATTATACTGCTTTGCATCCGGTAGTTTAGATGCATTCACGTCACAATACTGCAAAAACAGCCTCGTCTTCACGACCCAGATGGGATTCGTTATTGTCAGAGTCAAAACACCTGCCTGTGAAGCAGCAAGCAAGTGCCGTGCTGGGCCAAGGGGTTTTTGCCCATCGCCGCCTTGAATCCATGTTTTAACAGCACTATAGAACAGGAAATACAGTCCCCAAGAGCTTCCTGCCCCCCACACATTGGGCGCCAAACCCCGGTACAATCCGCGCAGCCCCTCCTGATGAAATATCGTAATGAATGCGTTCCGCAGGCCCGAATACCGGGGTATTGTCGTCGTGATGCCATCGTTGACAGCTAATCTTATCTTTACGAGATCTAGTGGGTGCAAGATGATTGTCGAGGTAACACCACCAGAGATTCCAGCAACCAGATGCTCATATTTCAAATTGTCTAACAACGTATTGCGAGATTTGTAATCAGAAATGTTTCCGGCGGTTGTCATTATTTGGTTAGGTACGACACTTTTTACAAAAGTGACATGAACTCTATGTTGATCAAAAGCAATTTATAACTTTTACAATATTATTTAACACCAATAGTAAGTTAACATTACTTATTTTAGATAAATATTTATGTAACAACAAACCATGTCCGAAGTCTAATAAAAAAATCTGCGGCGCATTTCATACATAGACTTAAGACATGGTATACGCACATGTAAAGGAGTAGGGGGGAGACACACTATCAGCGCTCACGCAGGGTAAGAGGTGAAGCATTAACGAAGCCAACCACACCTAACTCAATGATTTAGTGAAGTGTTTTTTAAACTAAATGGTTTAAATTAATTTGAATACATATACGTCTTAATGCTATAATATTTCGAGAAATTAAGTTACTTGCACGTCAATAAAGATGCTTTACAGGTTCATGTGGTTTATTTATATAATTTTATTGTTGCAAGGCATATTTTCGAAAACCATGCAAAGTGGTGGTGCCTTTAAACCATAGGCGTGCCCAGACATTTCCATTAGGGGGGGCCCTGCTAAATTTTTAAATCAGAAGCTGAATTTAGAATGTTAAATATCCTAAATACATTCACTCATTGCGTGTTTATATTTTTGTGCAGTATCGACGAGATATGAATGTTTACTAGTTAATATTTATATCCGTATAATTTTAGCAATCTTGAAAATATGTTTTTTTTTTTTCCATAGACAATGTTTAAAGGGTACCTACACATTTTTCCCTCTCGAATTTTCCAATAGCTTGGTCCAGATCTACCTTGAAATTAACTTCTTTTTAGTGAATGCAAACACAGCAATTCAGACAACGGAACTTTAACAAACCTCTTAATTTTTTTTTTTTTTTGCTTGGCAATTTTAAGGGACCTCGTGTTTTAAATAAACTAAGGCGGCTGTATTTCCAGAACGATAAAATGTTTAGAAATATTGATAATTACCACACTGCAACACTGAAAAACAGTTTGAGTGTCACAGTGCCAGGAATATACGAATATTAACGAACGCATTAGAGAAAATGCCGATCTGAGTGATTACATTAGGGGGGGCCATGGCCCACCTGGCCCCCCCTGTAGGCGCGCCTATGCTTTAAACACAAAAATTTTAATACTTAAGAACTATTTGACGTCCCTCGGCCTGCGGTCCCTAAGTCCCTGTTTCGAATTGTCCTGAGACTCGCCCTGATTTGCCCGCGTAGCTCCAGTCGGAGAGAGAGTGGAGTTCAGGCCAACGTGGCCGGGACCGTGAAACATGGGACCAGGAAGGAAATTAGTATAGTTAAATAGGAAATGTAGAAGGTTGCAAGGAGAAGATGTTGCTGTCCGTTTTCACGAGCTCCTTTATTCCGTTCAAAGCCCTATCGCAGCCTGGCCGACGCGTTGCGGGACGAGCGTCCTTCTTCGCCACGTTCCGGACTCCCGGAAATATACTGGAAACAACTGGAACACGACTCGATGTCCCGTGACGAAATGTATGGTTATAAAAGTTCAGACGTGCACAGCGTGCGTCTCGAGCGGAGCGAATTGCAAAGTGAAGAAAACGCGATCTTGTTAACGAGATTTACCACTGGAAATCTTGTCACAGCCTGGATGACCACGTCGGTTGACGGATGTTTCATCCACGCTGCGACCCGGACTCCGTAACATACTACTTCTCGCGGAGCAGAGCGAAGCAGGTCTGCTGCGTGCGGCTGCCTGCAGGCGACTGACACTCCGCCGCCCGCCCGCCCGCGCGGGCTGCAGAGATGAGGAAGGGGAAATGGGCCGGCGTGGGAGAGACGCGACTCGCGCGGCGGGCCAGGCTTGCGGTTCTACATGATAACATAGGCACTGAAAAATATATACAAAAATATTTAAATGCAAATTATTTAAGAAATTACGAAACATTATAAATTACTTTTAAAAGACGTAAACACAAGTTAAGAACATTACAAAATATTATAAAAAGTATTAGACAACAGGAAATACACTGACACGATAATTACAAGACAGAAGGAATTATTTACAAAACAAGTATTTGGTTAAGGATGTTCCAGGGCGTACGCGGGTGCGTCCCTGATCGTAACCACCACACCAGGGCCGGAACTAAGGGGGGGGCATGGGGGGCATGTGCCCCGGGCAGCAAATATCAGGGGGCGGCAAAATATGAAAAGTGGTTCACTAAAACAAGTTGAAACTAGTCATTAAAAAAAGTTTTGAAAGTGTACATATCGCAACCAATAAGTTAGCCAAGAAATTAAGAAATTCTATTTAACTTGATTATGTATAATTTGTAAATATATTCGTACTTCAAATGCGTTACTTCACTCTAAGAAACAATTATTACCATAATTCGTGGTCTGGAGTGAGTAAAACCACTGCGATGAGAGCTGGTATCTCAAGGACCCGTTGCGCGGGTGATCACTTGGCTGAGCAAGATGTAGCCCTTTCTCTGATAAATAACCTCATTTTTCCAGCCCCTACTCAATCGCTCCTGTGTTTTCATACCATGTGCGTCTCTGCCTGAGGACGGGAGCAGATAGCAGTTCCCGAAACGTCGCTTGTTTCTGTTTTGGAAAAACTATTGTGTTTGTTTCGTTTTTTCGTTTTGTCGTGTTATTGTCTCGTTTCAACCATTGTGCTGAACTTTTTTTGGGTTCAATATTTTTGTGTTGTCATGATTTGTGGGTTTTTTTTTCGTTCTCTTAGTACGTTTTTCTTTGTTTTTCTTTGTTTGTTGACCATATTGCTGTTACGGAATATTTTGTGGTGTTTATATTCTGTTGACAACACCAATTGTTTGCTTATTTGTGCTTTTTGTCTTTTGGTTATTTTTACTTATTTATTTATTTTATTTTTTAGTTTTCTTCTACAGAAAAAGTGCTTAGCAATGGCGTATGTCCAAAAAACTTACATCAAGTAATGTTTAAAGTCATTGACAGATTAATTATGGAACTGAGTAACAGGTTTAAGGCTTTGGAGAACATTAACTAAAAGTTTGGATTTTTTAGTGGTGTTCAAATTCATAAAATGGAAGTAGAAGATTTAAAAGTCAAAGCAGCAGAATTAGGAAACACAGTGCCGATCTTAACAAAGAGGAATTCGTATTTGAAATTGAAAGTTTTAAGCACCATGCATTAACAGTAGACTATGAATTAAAAGATGCTACAGCATCAACAATGTTGAGCCTTATCTACAAATATAAACTGGAGGAGGCACATCCTAACATTACTACTGCTCTGAGAATGTTTTTCACCCTTCCAGTTACAATTGCGTCAGGTGAAAGAAGTTTTAGTAAACTTAAACTTACTAAAAGCTATTTGAGAAGCACGATGGGCCAGCAGAGATTAACAAATCTAAGTATTATATTGACGTCCCTCGGCTTCAGGTCCCCGTTTTCCCGTTGAAATAAATGTCCTGTTATGCCCGTACTGCCCTCGTCGGAGAGGTGTGGGTCCAGGCCAACGTGGCCGGGACCGGGAAAGGCGGGACCTGGAGGGAGAGTGAAGTGATTGCGAGGAATGTTGGTAGGTTGTCGCAAGCAGAACACGGCATTAACGAATTTCACGAGCCGTCTTTTATTAACGCTTATAAAGTCCTGCCGCAGCCTGGCGGAACCGTCGCGGAACAAGTGCCCTACCACGGCGACACGGACTCCCTGATGACGGGGCGGTTCTCAAATACGTTTCGGCGCGAATCGTAAAGTTTATTAATGCTAGGCTGACCCAGTGAGAAAGGGCCCGAAGACGGAACGCTGTACATACGCGGCCCGTTACGTAATGTTCCGTGGACGGCGAAAAGTTCAGAGACTCGTAGCACCACGTTCGCGTTGTAGAAACTGCCCGCTAGACACGTCTCCCGATGACTCGTAAGTTAACAATGCTAAGCTGATTCGCGGTGGCAGCTCAGCTGCCGTGACCGACTGCGGACTGAGCGAACGTTCAATCCCGAGCGCAACGTGCGCGGCTCGCGGAGCAACGAACACGTCTGTCTCCGCTCGAGACCAGGACGCGACTGCCTCTCCCCGCTCGCCCGCGGGCCGGCGCCCGCGGGTGGCGGGGAGGGAGGGGAAAATCGGCCGGCGTGGGAGAGAGCTCCGTCCCGCGGCGCGCCAGGCTGCGACTACATACTACGGCGAAACCCTTCAGAAAGTTATTGAATTTTTTACAAAGACATACACGAGACATTAATGAATAAATAAGTTATTTACATTTAAGACCCTTGATCGTTTGCAAATATATATACACAGACATAACCCTCACTGGCATGCTAGGGCGCACGCGGGTGCGTCCCTGGCCGTCGCACTCCACTGGGGACACACAGGGAGGACGTTGACGAGGCATAACGGCCTGAGGGAGCCGAGGAGACACTTGGGTCGACGTCAAATGCCCCCCCTCCGACGAGGCCGTTATGTCCGTCAACGCCTCTCATTTATTAAATGGACATGAAGCACCAGGCCGTGGCACTGGAGAACTGACCTGCTGAGTCCGGGACCCTCGTGACAGATGGAAGGGGCGTGGCACCTTTCGCGTCGCGCGCGGCAGTGGGCGGCGGCGTCGCGTCAAAGGTGCCCACGTGATGGTCCGAAGGGGCGTGGCACCTTTTGCGTCGCGTCAAAGGCGGCCCGCATGACAGTCCGAAGGGGCGTGGCACCTTCCGCGTCGCACGCGGCAGCTGGCGGCGGCGTCGCGTCAAAGGTAGCCCCCGTGACAGTCCGAGGGGGTGTGGCACCTTTCGCGTCGCCCGCAGCAGCTGGCGGCGGCGTCGCGTCAAAGGCGGCCCACGTGACAGTCCGAAGGGGCGTGGCACCTTTCGCGTCGCGCGCGGCAGTGGGCGGCGGCGTCGCGTCAAAGGTGGCACACTTGACACTTCGAGGGGGCGTGGCACCTTTCGCGTCGCCCGCAGCATCAGGCGGCGGCGTCGCGTCAAAGGTGGCACACTTGACAGTCCGAGGGGGCGTGGCACCTTTCTCGTCGTCTGCAGCATCAGGCGGCGGCGTCGCGTCAAGGGTGGCACACTTGACAGTCCGAGGGGGCGTGGCACCTTTCGCGTCGTCCGCAGCAACAGGCGGCGGCGTCGCGTCAAAGGTGGCACACTTGGCAGTCCGAGGGGGCGTGGCACCTTTCGCGTCGCCCGCAGCATCAGGCGGCAGCGTCGCGTCAAAGGTGGCACACTTGACAGTCCGAGGGGGCGTGGCACCTTTCGCGTCGCCCGCAGTAACAGGCGGCGGCGTCGCGTCAAAGGTGGCACACTTGACAGTCCGAGGATGCGTGGCACCTTCCGCGTCGCACGCGGCAGTTGGCGGCGTCGTCGCGTCAAAGGCGGCCCACGTGATAGTCCGAAAGGGGCGTGGCACCTTTCGCGTCGCCCGCAGCAACAGGCGGCGGCGTCGCGTCAAAGGTGGCACACTTGTAACTTCGAGGGGGCGTGGCACCTTTCGCGTCGCCCGCAGCATCAGGCGGCGGCGTCGCGTCAAAGGTGGCACACTTGTAACTTCGAGGGGGCGTGGCACCTTTCGCGTCGCCCGCAGCATCAGGCGGCGGCGTCGCGTCAAAGGTGGCACACTTGACGAGGGGGCGTGGCACCTTTCGCGTCGTCCGCAGCAACAGGCGGCGGCGTCGCGTCAAAGGTGGCACACTTGACAGTCCGAGGATGCGTGGCACCTTCCGCGTCGCACGCGGCAGTTGGCGGCGGCGTCGCGTCAAAGGCGGCCCACGTGACAGTCCAGAGGGGCGTGGCACCATTCGCGTCGCGCGCAGCAGCTGGCGGCGGCGTCGCGTCAAAGGCGGCCCACGTGACAGGTGGTGGGGGCGTGGCACCTTTCGCGGCGCGCGCGGCAACAGGCGGCGGCGTCGCGTCAAAGGCGGCCCGCTTGACAGTCCGAGGGGGCGTGGCACCTTTCGCGTCGCGCGCGGCAACTGGCGGCGGCGTCGCGTCAAAGGTGGCCCACGTGCCAGTCCGAAGGGGCGTGGCACCTTTCGCGTCGCCCGCAGCAACAGGCGGCGGCGTCGCGTCAAAGGTGGCCCACTTGATAGTCCGAAGGGGCGTGGCACCTTTCGCGTCGCGCGCGGCAGCAGGCGGCGGCGTCGCGTCAAAGGCGGTCCACGTGATAGTCCGAAGGGGCGTGGCACCTTCCGCGTCGCACGCGGCAGATGGCGGCGGCGTCGCGTCAAAGGTGGCCCACATGACGGTCCGAAGGGGCTTGGCACCTTTCGCGTCGCGCGCGGCAGATGGCGGCGGCGTCGCGTCAAAGGTGGCCCACGTGACAGTGGTCGCGGCACGCCCTTGTGTGTGCAGAGCGGTTGTGTCAGCACAGCCGGTTCGCACCGCGTAGGCTCCTCGTGAGCCCCTACGGCAGTTGGGGGCGGCGGCGTCAGGGGCGGCGTGTCTGAGTCGGCCTGCCGTATCCACCCGGACGTCGCGTGCCAGTCGTACCACAGGGGCTGGACGGGCGCGGCTTCCTCCGTCTTCAGCGATGTCCTGCTCGGCGTCTCCACCCCATAGGGCGGGGGCTGTGTTGGAGGCGGTGTCGGAGGCAGCGTCGGCGGCGGTGTCGTGGGCAGCGTCGGCGGCGGCGTCGGTTGCAGTGGCGTTGGGAGTATCGCCGACTCCTGCAGCGTGATGGCGCCCGCCCAGTGTGACCACTCGACCTTCGCGGTCGAGACACTTGCGGCACCACCCACGCCCAGTTTCGCTTGGCACTGGTCACACGTAAAGCAGGACGTCCATTCCTCTTCTCGCGCGACCAGTTGTGAACACTCCCTGTGCCACAGATTCCCGCACGTCCCGCAGATCCGCCCATCCGATGTCCCGCCGGGGCACGAGTCCGCACCGCACATTGTCCTACCATACGCCCGGTACTCAAAGCAGAAACCGCACTCGTAATCTGCGAAGTGCTCGCAGCACTCGCCGGGCTCCGGAAAGTCTGTTTCCGCCCATGTCTCGTACGCTTCCTGGAAGTCGTCCATGTTTATCGGGAGTGTCTCTGTTCGGTAATTCAGTCCGTGTCTTCCTCTCGCGGCGTTATCTTGAACCGAAGATCCCTGCTGCGTCGCGATCTCAGGTTCGTGGCGCTCCCACGACACGTTATCTGTCGCGCCACCGATCCCTGTCGCGTCGCCCGCCGTCTCCGGTTCACACCGCTCCCACGTCGCGTTATCTTACGCCGAACGTCTCGAGTTCGCGTCGCTCTCACGCCACGGTATCTCTCGCCGAAACGTCTCGTGTTCGCGCCGTTCCCGCGCTGCGTTATCTCCCGCCGGCGCGCCGGCGCGCCGTCTCGAGTTCGCGCCGCTCCCACGCCGCGCGGTCGCACCTGCTTCCGTCCTGTCCTGCATCTGCGCGCTTGCGTGCGCTTGCGTGCGCTTGCGTATGCTTACGGCCACACTAGTTGGGCGCCAAATGACGTCCCTCGGCTTCAGGTCCCCGTTTTCCCGTTGAAATAAATGTCCTGTTATGCCCGTACTGCCCTCGTCGGAGAGGTGTGGGTCCAGGCCAACGTGGCCGGGACCGGGAAAGGCGGGACCTGGAGGGAGAGTGAAGTGATTGCGAGGAATGTTGGTAGGTTGTCGCAAGCAGAACACGGCATTAACGAATTTCACGAGCCGTCTTTTATTAACGCTTATAAAGTCCTGCCGCAGCCTGGCGGAACCGTCGCGGAACAAGTGCCCTACCACGGCGACACGGACTCCCTGATGACGGGGCGGTTCTCAAATACGTTTCGGCGCGAATCGTAAAGTTTATTAATGCTAGGCTGACCCAGTGAGAAAGGGCCCGAAGACGGAACGCTGTACATACGCGGCCCGTTACGTAATGTTCCGTGGACGGCGAAAAGTTCAGAGACTCGTAGCACCACGTTCGCGTTGTAGAAACTGCCCGCTAGACACGTCTCCCGATGACTCGTAAGTTAACAATGCTAAGCTGATTCGCGGTGGCAGCTCAGCTGCCGTGACCGACTGCGGACTGAGCGAACGTTCAATCCCGAGCGCAACGTGCGCGGCTCGCGGAGCAACGAACACGTCTGTCTCCGCTCGAGACCAGGACGCGACTGCCTCTCCCCGCTCGCCCGCGGGCCGGCGCCCGCGGGTGGCGGGGAGGGAGGGGAAAATCGGCCGGCGTGGGAGAGAGCTCCGTCCCGCGGCGCGCCAGGCTGCGACTACATACTACGGCGAAACCCTTCAGAAAGTTATTGAATTTTTTACAAAGACATACACGAGACATTAATGAATAAATAAGTTATTTACATTTAAGACCCTTGATCGTTTGCAAATATATATACACAGACATAACCCTCACTGGCATGCTAGGGCGCACGCGGGTGCGTCCCTGGCCGTCGCACTCCACTGGGGACACACAGGGAGGACGTTGACGAGGCATAACGGCCTGAGGGAGCCGAGGAGACACTTGGGTCGACGTCAATATCTATTGAACACAAACGAGCTGCTTTGATCAATTTTGATGATAATATTAACACTTTTGCAGCTAATCATGCTCGAAAAATTAAATTTTGAACTGAATTTCTTTGTATGGTTATCAATACAATATTATACTGACGTCAGCCGGGGCTACGCCCCATGAGCCTAGTCAGTCTCCGTTTCCTCAACATTCCTCTCCCCTTCCCCGGCATTTGTACCGCCATGTACGTAGTCGTGTGTTTGAATTGCGCGCCACGAACTACCACAAGAGGGCGCTTAGAAGCAGTGCGGCGATCCCTAAAATTGCTATGTTAATATTAATTGTAAGCCTTTTTGTTGTTTTCATCCATCTTCGCCCCAGTGCTGTGTAGTTTACTTGTGTTTCTTTAATTTAAATAAGTTACCTTAAATAACTATAGACGTTGCCCGGGCGGACCCGAACAGGCACGGACTTGGACGAGGATAGGAATGCTTTTATATGAATTATCATTAAATAAGTAAATAGTAACAAACTTTCCATTGTCAGTAATTTTTATATATTTTTAATGTTTATCTGTAATTTACCCACCTTCGCCGGGGCACGGAGTCGTAGAATACAGTAACGGTAATTGTGTTGGCGCGAAGGGCGCCATGTTGCCACCTGCGAGCGATGAGCTCAGCCCCAGTCGATCTTCATCACTGACCGAGAGCAGACGCGCCAGCACCCCGGGGACTTCAACCTTTGTTCTGCACTGACCAAGTAATTCTGTCTCGTTAAGTATTTCTGAATCTCTTTCGCTCGTCATCCTCGGGGCAGCTCTCGGCCAGCGGGCTGTTTAATTAATTAATTGTCTCAGTCGAGTTTTTTCATCACCGTGTAATAAGTATACTTTGCAGCATGGCCACGTGTGTGGACCATGCCCTCACCTAAACCGATTCGTGCCTCAGGCTTTTTAACCGTGTAATGTGTAACGTGTAACGGGCGTGTAGAGAGACGTGTTAGTGAAATTAAATCTGGAGAATAAATATAAAGTGAGTACTTATTTAATCACGTGGTGAGTGAGTCTAGGAGTGTGGCATGCCCGACGCCTAGAGCGGGCCAGGTCTGGGTAGCTAGGATAGAAAGGGCTGGTAACTCGTCCCCACTTGGGCTACGTCACGCCCTGAGTGAGAGACTCCGCCGGGTCCACGTGCCCTTCCACGTGGTGGCGCCCATAGTTAACATCTCGAAATCACCGGCAATGCGCGATCAGCCCTCAAATGGCGCCCAAGAGCGTGGGGCGAGTTACATCTTCCGCGAAAACCAGACCTGTACGAGCGTGTGAGATAGGCGGTTGTTACGCGGAGCGCGCGGAACTAAAGTTCGCGCTGGAACTATTGTTCGCGCGGAGCGCATAGCGGGACTCTGGCGCGCCGGCCACGTGACCAGCCGGGCGCGCGCTTCCAGGAATTCGCTGCGAGCAGCCAGGTGGCCGCATTCCTCGCGACAACAGCAGCCGGGCCAGGTCAGTGTGTGTGTGTACCGCCATCCGCGTCGCGTCGCGTAGCGAAGGGAAGAGGGGCAATCGACCGGCTTCACCACCACACGACCATGTCGGACAACCACGGACTTGACAAAAATCCGGGCGCGATTAAGGCAAGTGAGTTGTTTCAAAAGAATAGCTTATATTGTGTTATGTGCGCGCGACCGCGCCAGGTGAGCGGGACGGCGATTTCTTCGTGGACGGACACGTGCGTGTGCGTAGGACAGTATGAAGCGCAGCCGAACCACGAGCAGGCAGAACGGGCGGATCAGTTTGAGGCGGGACACGGGAAGTGCACGGATGCGGAGTGTGAGGGCAAGACGCGGGAGGGAGGCTGGTGCCGGAACTGTCGCGCGTTCAAGCACACGGCGTGTTTCGCGAAGTCCGAAATAATCTCCTTTCAAGACGGGTGGTACACGTGCCAGTGGTGCCACCACGTGAGAATAGCGGGCCCGTCAGGCCGCAGCCCGGTGAGAGACGCCGCCGACACACCACGGAGCAGGGTACCTCTCATAGGACACGTGGAGCTACCGGAATTTGCGGGCAGAACCAGCGACGATCCGCGGAGATTTGTACACGCGTGTCGGGAACGCCTGAATCGCTACGGAGTGCCGGAGTGTGAGTGGGCGAACAGGGTGAGCACCGCGCTCAAAGGCGACGCCAAGACGTGGTGGCAGATCGTCCAGGAGTATGACATGCCGTGGACCGAGTTCGCGAGATTGTTCGAGGCCAGATTCGCGGACGTGAAGACAGAGATGAGAGTGCGGACGGAGCTGTATTGTCTCGAGCAAGGCGCGACGGAGGCGGCGGAGGCGTTTATCATGAAAAAAATACGTCTGTACAAGCGGCTGTTTCCCGGAGAAGAACCTACCGGAGTGCTGGAGCGGGTAGTTGAGCTGATGCGCCCGGAATTTCGCCCGTATTTACGCCCGATGACGCGGCGTCCGGCAGAGGAGTTCGTCCAACAGGCGCGCGTCTTAGAGCAGGACCTACGAGCTGTCAGACCGACCAGGATCCACGCCACCCTGAGCACCAAGCAGGAAGACACGACGCCCGCCGACACCAAGGCGCTGGTGCCCTACACGGCGCCCACCCGAGACCAAGCTAGGCGCGACGAACCCGGACCGAGCGGCCACGCGCAGCTGACATGGCGGAGACGGACTACCGGCGGCAGCCCACCACCTCAGTGCCACACGTGTCCACCAGGCACGTTCCATTGGCACGAGAACTGCCCGGTGAGGAACAAGTTCCGGCCTGACTTCGCGGCGCAGCAGCCGTCGGGAAACGGACGGCAGGGGGCGGCGCGCTAAGACAGCCCACCTCCCCCGCCTCACCTAACAACAACAGACCTACGGCGGCGGGGCCTCTCCTGGGTCACGTGGGAGCGGCGGAGGCCGACCTGTTGCGCATTCCGGTGGTTGTCAACGGGCGCGCAGTCCACGCGCTTGTTGACACCGCCGCCAGCCACAACTGTGTGGCGGCACGCGTGATTGGCCGTGACAACTTCGAGTACCACCCGGGCCAACTCCAGCTGGCTACCACGGGGGACGCCTGCTACACCCAGGGCGTCGCGACGCTGGAGGTGGACGTGCGGGACCAACGGTCCGTCACGACGGCGCTGGTGGTGGAGCAGTTACGTGATGACGTCATTCTGGGGCTACCCTGGCTCTACGAGCAGCACGCAGCCATCGACATCCGGGCCGGCTGCGTCCACGTCGGCACCCAGGGGCGGCGGACCATCCACGGGCTGGGTAAGCCTACTCCACCAGCAGTAAACCAGGTCAGTCTCGACGAGTTCCAGCACGGAGTTCCCCCCGAGTTTCGTGCTACCATCCAGCAGGTCCTCGATCATCAGTGTAATGTGTTTGCGTCCGCGGACCCGCTGAAACGTACCACCATAGCTGAGCATGCCATCCCGACCCATCCTCACGAGCCAATGTTTATCCCACCCGGTAGCTACGGCCACGTTGGTAAACAGACCATCCTAGACCAGGTTCAGGACATGTTGCATGACGGGATAATTGAGCCTAGCGAAAGTCCGTATAATTTCCAGGTCGTGTTGGCAGAAAAAAAAGACGGGAAACTACGCTTCTGTGTCAATTTCAAACCTATCAATAGAGTGACAATTAATGCCCCACCCCCCCTGCTGAACATGGCCGACACACTTTCAGGCCTGGGTAACGCCAAGATATTTTCTTCCCTCGACCTAAAATCTGGGTATTGGCAGGTGCCGATACGTCCGGCGGACCGACCCAAGACGGCGTTCACAGCCCCAGACGGGCGGAGATTTCAGTTTTGCGCGATGCCATTCGGCCTACAGGACGCCCCCGCTACCTTCCAAGGGATGATGACACGGGTCTTAGACAACTACTCGGGCAAGTTTGCGGCCGCGTATCTGGACGACATAATTGTTTGGTCTCAGACGTGGGAAGAACATGCGCATCATTTAGCATTAGTCTTGGAACGCCTGGCGAGCCATGGTCTGACATGCAATCGCGAAAAATGCCACCTGGGGACCACAGAACTAGATTTCCTGGGCTTAGTGGTTAACGCGGACGGAAACCGACCCACGGAAAAACAGCTGAGTGTAATTATCAACAAGGAGCCCCCACGCACGCGCAAGCAACTGCAAAAGTTCTTGGGGCTAGCTAACTGGCTGCGAGCCTTCGTCCCAGAGTTCTCGGTAGTAGCGGCGCCGATGACAGAACAGCTGTCACCCAAACGTCCGTTCAGGTGGACCGTGGAAGCCCAGAACGCTTTTGACGAGCTAAAACGCAGATTTCAACAGTGCCACTTACTCGCGCGGCTGGACCCAGGCAGACCCCTGATCGTACAAACAGACGCGAGCGAGAAGGGCATCGGGGCCATCCTGTTACAACTCGGCGACGACGGCGAGCCTCGGGTGATTGAATATGCAAGCGCCAAGTTCGGCGACGTCGAGCAGCGGTATAGCGTGAACGAGCGTGAGTGTCTAGGCGTAGTTTGGGCCCTCAGACGCTACCGCCCACACCTGGAGGGGCAGAAATTCGTACTGAGAACTGACAGCCAATGTCTCAAATGGCTGGCCACGATGCAGGGGCGACGTTCGAAGCTGACGCGTTGGGCCATGCTTCTACAGGCCTTAGATTTCGAAGTCGAGCATGTACCGGGAAAACAGAACGAACTAGCGGACGAGCTGTCGCGAGATCCGGACGTCACCGTCACAGCCTGTGACGATGCGGAGTGGGAGGAGCTTTTGCCACCACCCAGCGGGCGCATACCCAGGACCCCGCGCACCCCGACAACCCAAGCCGCATTGTGTGCCCTAAACCTTAACGTCACACCGACATTACCGCCAGGCGCGGAGCTTGATGACTTAGACGCCTACGTGCGAGCGGCCCAACTCACGGACACAGACACACAGGAGATCGTGCGCCGTTGCGGGAGCGGAGAATGTGAAGGCTACCGTGTATTGGACGGGACACTGCAGGCGCGACCTAAGGGGACAGCTGGCCAATGGCGGACGTTCGCGCCAGCCGCCACCCGCCGGGAGGTGTTTGACATGTATCACGTGAACAGGCTAGCCGGACACCCCGGCGCAGACCAGACGCGACGCGATCTGCGGGAACAGTTCTACTGGCCAGGGGTAAACAAGTTTGTACGGGACTGCGTGAGGAGATGTAAACATTGCCAGAGGCACAAGGCGCGCCGCACCGACGGGACAGCCCAGCAGGTACCCAGGCAGCCCACCGAGCCATTCCATACAGTCGCCATAGACCTAATGGGACCATATCCCCGCACGCCCCGAGGGAAAAGATTTTTGTTGGTGGTGACAGACTGCTACACGCGTTGGGTGGAGGCCTACCCCCTGGCGAACATCCGCGCCGGCACCATTGCACGCAGCCTGGAAACGGAGTTTTTTCCTAGGTGGGGGTACCCCCGGGTCCTGTTGTCGGACAATGCCACCCAATTTGTCGGGCGCCGGTGGGCGCAGCTGGGGAGAAAATGGCGGGTAATCCTACACACCACCCCCGTGTACCACCCCCGCGCGAACCCCACGGAACGACGCAACCAAGAGGTGAAGGTTCAACTGCGGTTGAGGCTCGCGGATGACCACGCCCAATGGGACACGCACATCCCGGACGTTCTGTACTGCATCCGGCGACGGGTGAACGCGGCAACCGGCGAAACACCAGCCACCATGGTCCAGGGGCGGAACCTCACCCTCCCCGGGGAATATCACGTGCGGCAACAACAAACGGACCCGGACGTAGAGAGCCCCGAAGGACGCCTGAGGCGATTGGCCGAGACGCACGATAGGGCGCGACGTAACCAGGCAGCTTACCAAGCACAACGCACACCCGAGACGACCCGCCCGCCCCCTGAACTGAAACCAGGCCAGCTGGTTTACGCGAGGCTCCACCCCCTCTCCTCCGGCCGACGCAACTTCTGCGCCGGCCTGGCGCCAAAGTGGTTTGGCCCGGTGGCGGTGGTCAAGGCGGGGCCCACGGCGGTCGTGATAAAGTTACCCTCAGGCCGGGCCGCGAAATATCACCGGGACGATGTGCGCTTGGCACAGGAAGAGACGGAGGCGGCGGACGAGGCGGAGACGGGGCAGGAAGAGACGGAGGCGGCGGACGAGGCGGAGACGGGGCAGGAAGAGACGGAGGCGGCGGACGGGGCGGAAGAGACGGAAACGAGACGTGACGGAGCAGGGACGCGGCAGGAAGAGACGGAGGCGGCGGACGAGGCGGAGACGGGGCAGGAAGAGACGGAGGCGGCGGGCGGGGCGGAAGAGACGGGAACGAGACGTGACGGAGCAGGGACGCGGCAGAGAGAGACGGAGGCGGCGGACGAGACAGACGGGAGGGCGGCCGCACAGCTGGTCACGTCCACCCCAACAGACGGGGACGGGTTCAGAGGCTTCCCGGACCTGGGGGCGGGACAGGCGACGCCCCTCGCAGTCACAGATGTCCGGCCGAGGCGGCTGTTCGAAGACTCGGGGAGTGACGTCTCGCCTTTCAGGGGATTTCTCAGGGACACGCCCGGAGTGACGGAGGGCCAGTCGACATCCCAACCACTGATAAGGTGGCCGGAGGAAGTAGAGAGTAGGCCGGGTTCGCCGGACGAGCCATTATGGCCGCTGCATTACTCGTTGGCAGACTCCACGTTCAGGGTGACAGTAACCGAACCGCAGGAAGACGAAACACCGCGGGAAGAGAGGGGAGACCGGGCGTCACAAGACCCAGTTCCGGCTCCGCGATACACGCTACGACCCCGAGGGATCGCGAGGAAGCACAGCTGTTGTTGATAAGGGGGCGACCACGCCCACAGGCGACCCAGCGGAAACGTCGACATGACCGGCTATTCGAGGGGGGGGCAATTGACGTCAGCCGGGGCTACGCCCCATGAGCCTAGTCAGTCTCCGTTTCCTCAACATTCCTCTCCCCTTCCCCGGCATTTGTACCGCCATGTACGTAGTCGTGTGTTTGAATTGCGCGCCACGAACTACCACAAGAGGGCGCTTAGAAGCAGTGCGGCGATCCCTAAAATTGCTATGTTAATATTAATTGTAAGCCTTTTTGTTGTTTTCATCCATCTTCGCCCCAGTGCTGTGTAGTTTACTTGTGTTTCTTTAATTTAAATAAGTTACCTTAAATAACTATAGACGTTGCCCGGGCGGACCCGAACAGGCACGGACTTGGACGAGGATAGGAATGCTTTTATATGAATTATCATTAAATAAGTAAATAGTAACAAACTTTCCATTGTCAGTAATTTTTATATATTTTTAATGTTTATCTGTAATTTACTCAACTTTCGCCGGGGCACAGAGTCTTAGAATACAGTAACGGTAATTGTGTTGGCGCGAAGGGCGCCATGTTGCCACCTGCGAGCGATGAGCTCAGCCCCAGTCGATCTTCATCACTGACCGAGAGCAGACGCGCCAGCACCCCGGGGACTTCAACCTTTGTTCTGCACTGACCAAGTAATTCTGTCTCGTTAAGTATTTCTGAATCTCTTTCGCTCGTCATCCTCGGGGCAGCTCTCGGCCAGCGGGCTGTTTAATTAATTAATTGTCTCAGTCGAGTTTTTTCATCACCGTGTAATAAGTATACTTTGCAGCATGGCCACGTGTGTGGACCATGCCCTCACCTAAACCGATTCGTGCCTCAGGCTTTTTAACCGTGTAATGTGTAACGTGTAACGGGCGTGTAGAGAGACGTGTTAGTGAAATTAAATCTGGAGAATAAATATAAAGTGAGTACTTATTTAATCACGTGGTGAGTGAGTCTAGGAGTGTGGCGTGCCCGACGCCTAGAGCGGGCCAGGTCTGGGTAGCTAGGATAGAAAGGGCTGGTAACTCGTCCCCACTTGGGCTACGTCACGCCCTGAGTGAGAGACTCCGCCGGGTCCACGTGCCCTTCCACGTGGTGGCGCCCATAGTTAACATCTCGAAATCACCGGCAATGCGCGATCAGCCCTCAATACTTAATTCAGAATCACATGTTCCTTATGTAATTTTAGTACTTAATAAACTTATTGGTAAGACAATTTTCACTGTTGTGCAAACAATAAACAATAGTTTGATAACAGTCTACTTAATTATAATAAAAATTGTAATTGTATAATTTTTCGAATTAGTGTACTTTATAAATAAAAGTTCTCAATTATGTATAAGTGAATGGTATCATTTCAACCACCGCTTCTAACGAAAAAGTGTATTTTATAATGTTGGTAAGAAGGGGGCGGCAAATTAAGCTTTGCCCCCCCTAACGAATCTCCTAGTTCCGGCCCTGCACCACACTACACTTCACTTCCCACATAACACATCAACGTTGCAGAAACGTTTCCACAACGTTGCCTTAAAATTTGTCAACGTTGCTACAATGTTGAAGTAATGTTTATGCAACGTTGCATCAACGTTGATGCAACGGCCAGATGTCCGCCCTGTGAAACGTTGTTCATGCAACGTTGTAACAACGTTGAATTGTAAACCACCAAACAACGTCAACATTGCTTAGCAACCCAAGAAAAGTGTTGCAGCAACGTTGTGCAGCCAACTTTGCAGCAACGTTGTGCAGCCAACTTTGCAGCAACATTGCCCCAGACAACCTTGCAGCAACGTTGCTTAGACAACCTTGCAGCAACGTTGCTTAGACAACTTTGCAGCAACGTTGCCACAGACAACTTTGTAGCAACGTTGCCAGACAACTTTGCAGCAACGTTGCCACAGACAACTTTGCAGCAACGTTGCCACAGACAACTTTGCAGCAACGTTGCCACAGAAAACTTTGCAGCAACGTTGCCACAGACAACTTTGCAGCAACGATGCCACAGATAACTTTGCAGCAGTGCTACTCTGACAACTTTGCAGCAAAATTGCCCTAGACAACCTTGCAGCAAAATTGTCCCAGACAACTTTGAAGCAACATTTCTCTGCCAACTAATCAGCAGCATTGCCAAGTTACGTAGTCTATCACATAATAAGTTCACTTTTCTGACAGCTCTGAAAACAGTGTCAAACATGTTTTATGTTTGGAATTTAAAACCCTGGTTGTTGCCCATATCACATTAATACTGTATTTACTCACATAATGTCTGCAGTAATTTGGCAACATTTTTTATGAAGAAAATGGGGTGCGGACATTATGAGGTGAAGTCCGAAAATTATTTTTTCTCAAAATTTTACATCATGTTTTTATATAGAATAAAAAAATTTCTTTTATCATAATTAGTTTATTTGGATTTACCTTGCTGTGATGAGAAAACATTGCGTAAAAACGTTACAATATTATTTTTGGCCACCCACACCGGTAACCAACCGGAGTTGGACCATGCTTACACTGCAGTCGTTGACACCAATGACTGTCTCGTCGGTCAGATATCACACACTTTACTGTCTGGACAGAAAGAAGTGTAATTGGTGCAATGATTGTGGCGGCCACTGACGACACGCGGCAGATGTCTAATGTCTGCATTAGCCGGCGCTGGCGAGCCTCCCTCCCCATGTTATCGGCGACACAATGTTTGGTAGAGCCAGCGGTAAATAAGATGATGGCAAAGATGGCGGAATACAAGCATTGCTATACCTTACAGATATATTTCTTGTACAAAGTAGCAAGAACTCTGGTACAAGCAACAAAAATCTTGTGTCTTCTTACCGTAATTAACAAATGCGTGAATCTCGCTTAATACTATTGCGTTGTACGATAACTCACCATAGATTTGGCAACAGTGATCAATAAACAAAACAACCAGGATGGTGACGTTCTCAGCACGGAACTAATATCTTGTTACTTTAATCTGGTGTGGACTTTATGTAAATTTAAAAAAAAAAAAAATCCATTTCAAGTATTTAAAAATAAATGTGTGGACATTATGCAATTAAATACAGTACCTTCAATTTTTTGACAGATCTGAAAGTAGGGTGATATAAGTTTTACATTCGCAATTTAAAAACTTGGTATAGAAAAACATGAATCATGTCGTACCAAAGGACATTTGGAGGTCAATGGTGAAGTTGGATTTAATGAAACACTGATTTAGCGGAAAGATTTTAGAAAACCATGGCATCTCATCAAATCGGGATGCTACTGTACGATGAATTAATTCTCTTTATCTAAGTAAGTAATAGATAATGTAGATAATACACACAAGTTATTAAAAAATAAACTCTGTTGGTAGAAATAAAATATATACTGAAAAATTAAATAGTAGTACATGACAGAATTATCTTTTAATAGCTTCACTATTATTACAGTAAAAATATTTTACATGAGTCACACAGAAAACATTAAAATAAACAAACTTTTTTTTACTTCCACAAAATTAAGTTTTTTTATTTGTAGTAAGAGGTCAACGTTTGACCCTGATATATTGAGTCATAATCGACAGACAAGGTTTGCACCATGTTCGCAACATTATCCTCGAAGTTAACAATGTGTCTGTGTTGACTCCGGAGGACCTTCAAGTCGAGATCACAAAAGCCAGAGTCGGTCACGCTGAAGATTGGACCGAGTTTTGAGGAGACTCGTTCGCAGCTGGAGACTGGTCTGGTAAGTATTTTGGTTAGGCTTAGTAGCTTTGAATCAAGACATTAGTGTTGCATGAAGGCAGTTAAAAAACAAAACCTTTTAATAAGTGTAAGTAAAAGTTTAATTCTGCAATATTTCTACAAAGTATTTTATAGTTTTCAAAGTAGAGTATCAAAGTATTATATGCAAGGTATTTTTAAACATTCATTTGGCACAATAATTCATGTCCTGGTAAAATTCATTACAAAGTAGTTCACTTAAGTTCTTATGCTTCTTTTTTCAACACTGGTCAGAAACTGGCAACTTCCTGAAAAAAGAAAATACCATTCTTAGTAATGCAAAGGCTATATATATAAAAAATGTAGTGTTTAGACAACACCCATGTTATGCCTACATAAATAAACAAATTAAAGGGAAATCCATCACGGTTTGTGTTGGGTCAACATTTGTAGTGAACATTTCAAAACCTGAATGAGTGCATTTCATAACACCAAAATGAGTATATGAAATGCTGGAAGATTGGAAATAAAAACATGTTTAGTCTCTGAATTACCATAATTCCATCTGTTAATTACCAAACATTTTAAATAATTATTTTATGACATTTAAAATAAATAATACAGAGGTAGGAAAAGCCAACCACTCTTTTGTAGTGAGCAAATGATACACACTTATTCAGTTAAAAAGTTATTTATTCCTTATTGTTGCAAAACACTGCAGTGTTAAATATAATATGTACTTGCTTACAGTGGATTTTTTGCTTTATTAAAAGTATAGTTCGTTCACCACTGGAAAGACTTTTTGAAATCCAACTTTTGAAAAGAAAACCCTAGCTGTTAGAAGCTTGCATTGTTATGATCATAACTAGAGACAGAGCGGCCCATCACATTTCCTTCAGTACACAAAGTGAAACAGTTCCAAAAACTTTTCAAAAAATATGCTCTCTTATTTGATATGCTGGATGTACCTATCCCTGTGGCTAGCCTGAACAATTGATAAAGTACAATAGAACCTCATTTGTACGAACCCGGGATCAACGAATTCCCGTGATTAACGTATTTTTTCTCTTGCACCGTCATTTTCCCTACAGTATAAATGCATTATTTTCCAGTGTTATACGAAAGTGTTTCCTTCAATTTACGTTGTAACAGTGCTGTATTTATAGAAAATCGTTAGAAAAGTTGTGATGGAACAATAAAAGTTGAAAGCGAAGAGAGTAAACTTTACTTATTATACGTGATTGCATGTTTTGAGGTCATGGCAGGTTCTTTACCCATTGTAAACAAATCTTTGGTGACGTGAACGTGAAAATTAAGTTGATATTTTATCTCTCCCTTTTGAACTTTAATGAATAATGCTTAAAAATTAAGTTGTATAGTGGAGTTTTTAATTAAATAAATATTGTACTACGGTGGTACCACTAACATAACTTTAAAAGCAACATATAAAATTCTTGTAAATATGGCAACTTCATGCATGTTCGGCAATTTTCGGTTTACCACATAAGAAATATTGCAGAAAGATGATTGGCAGCACTGAATATCCAAACATCACATCTGAAAAGTTTTTTTTAACCTTTTATGTTCGGTAGCCGTGTTATTTTAGAACAAATGTTTACTATAAAATTTCTGAAATTAAATCAATATTAACAAGCGATTATACACAAAGTCAGAAATAAGAATTGTGTGATAAAATCTCACCATTAATAGTGGACGTTTTAAAATGCTCAACATTAACATCCTTTCTTCAATAACCAAAATTTTAATCTTCAACTTTAAATAAACATTAATTGTGAATTACTGCAAGTTTGGGTGGATTTATTGTTTTCACCATGCGAGATAATTGTTATAGTAAAAACGTAATCTTCTCTTTTTTATTTGGTGTTGTGTGTATTTGCTTGTTTCCACCATAGTAAGAATTAAAAAAATTTCAAACACTTCCCTCCTTTTACATTTCTCCCGATTTTTACTTTTTTTTTTTTCTTGGTCCCTTGAAATAAGTAAAAACGAGGTTCTACTGTAACAAAACAGTAGGGCTGGACTGATACAACTTTTTATCAATTCCATTACTACAGATTCTTATGGGCCAATTCTGGCGATACTATGTGCCGATACCATGATAATATTTTACTTTAAATTAGGGATCTGCAAGTACAGGTTTTTGAACTGAAGCTGAGTTCGAGCAAGTTTTCCAGAAAGCTCGCGAGTATTGAATGGAGCTTATTTTTATACAAAATTTACAATAAATAAAATGCAGCATTACTAAACAGTTGTGCTTATTATGGTACAAATAAAAACTCATAAGTTCAGTTTTTTATTTAGCCTTGGATATTTCAAGCTGCAGTTTTTAATTCAAGCGTGACTCGGCTAAAAAATTTGAGTTCTCGCAGATGCCTACTTTAAATTATTTTTTCGGTCATCTATGTCAATATTATTTCTCCTTAGTATAAAACAGTTCATGCTTCCTACAGTAACAACGCCAGTCCTATTTTGAGTATAACTCTAATCTAGATACTTCCTTTCAGTCATTCACTAGATCTTACAGACGGACAGAAACGTTTCACAAAAGCTTTATTTTGTACACTATGCAAGGGATTCTGATTGTCCCCTGGATTGCAATTATTTTGTATTTCAAAATGGCCACCAAAATAATTAACTGTAAAGTTTTAATTATCTACGGAATTCATCATGGAGCACTTGGTGGCCCTGGAACTCCCTACTGTGACAAGAATATTTTGTGATAGCTTGTGCTGTTGCAGAGTAAAATGGCCATTTCTAGTACAAGTGCAGCTGAAAAGTAAGTTATTCATTCCATATGCTTTGTAAGCTACATTCAGGGTGTCCAGCAAAGGTGTCCTTTTAATTTCCTGTACATTTCCCACATTCCCTGCATAATCCCAGTGCACTGCTTTAACGTGGAACCAATGTTATACTATCCAAGCAGAAGCACTATAATCATAAAATGTCAATTTATTGTCGTGGTAAGTAAATAATAGAACTTGGAAACACATACAGTAAAAGTCTGTCGTAGCGAGTACGGTCTATAACATGAAATCCGCTATAACGATAATTATCATCGGCACCACCATTTTCCCATAGATTGTGTAGGAAAAAGTTCGTAAATAATGAATGCACCGTGGGCTCATCTTCGCTATAGCGATAGCTTATTCAGCTTTTACACCGATTTTTTGCAATGTTTTTGCTTATTTTCACACCCACATTGGCAAGTTTTACCATTTTCAGGTGGCGCTGATGATGATGATAATATATGGGATATAAATATAATCTTACTGTGATGTTCTGACAAGTCTTGTTTTGGCATGCTTCAACCAAGCTTGTATCTGCTCTGACACTTCAGTTTCAATAGCCCCTGGCACATGTAACCGTACATCTGGAAAAAAAATAATAAAACCACAATTATTGTTGCATTCAGTAAATTTTGCATAGCAAAAGAAGTGGTATCATCAAATGTCATTGGAACAGACACAGATACATACGATGCCACCACCTCCACAAAAAAAAAAAAAAAAGGAAAATATTTTGCATTGCAGTGTTGCAAAAAATTTAATAATTGTTATTATACCATTTTTAAATTATAGTGCTGTATTTTCTTTTTCATGTTGGCAAACGTTTTTTTGCGTATCAACTTCTTGTTGCCATCTACCCACTATACTGCAGAAATGTTTAAATACCGTATTTACTCCAACATAAGGCCTTGGCTCACAGTCAACAATATTGTAAAACATACAAAACATGGGAAAAATTATTTTATAACAATTTTATAAGAAGCTGTTAAGTTACTGATAACTTTCAAAAATTAATAATTAAGTTTAAGTACAATATTTTTAAGAATACCTTGTAAAATTTACTATTGAATTGTTGCACACAAAGATGGTGCAATACTTTTTCAAAAAACATTAATGTAAAAAGTCTTATCTTTAACAAAACACTTACGTAGCACAACTTGTGACAGCCTTAAATTTATAAATGTTTTCTTTCCTTTGAACCCACTCCAGCTGTATTGGGATGCGGCAGAATTTGTCATCAATCTCCTGAGCACTGCGTTGACACATGAAAAAATGCCCTGTCCACCAATATCACCAAGAAACTGTACCTGAAAAAGTTGACAAAGGCATTTAACTCCAAGAATGCTAGTTATTGTGGATACATACCATTGTAACAAATTGTCTTCCACAGAAAAACCAAAGAAAACACACATCATTCTGCAAAAAAAAAAATTATTTATAAAGTTACAATAAATCATGACTGACATAAAATTAATTTACACGCAAACCCAAGCACACAGAACCCAAACAAGAGACGTTGTTGTCCTAGAAAAAAAAAAAACATATCATGGAAACCACCCAGGATCCGGACGTACCCAAGGATTTGGATATTCAACTGAAATTCCGCAACATCATTTTCGTGAAAATCGTCACTATCATTGATGGATTACTAGACACAAGTACCTAAGTTCAGTACATAGTATCTGTGTAGCGCAGTATCTGTTTATAATGAGTCGGAAATTGAAAAAATAAATAAATAAAAAATTATGGTAGTACAATATTATATGTTTTATGTAAAAAGTGTTTTTCATAATCATATTGGTGAGATTACCCACATTTGCAGAAGGTTTGAATTGACAGATACCAATGTCTGAACCAAAAATTTTCAGATGAGACGTCTCAATCTCGAGCTATCTGCATGGCATATTTAAAATATATATATATATATATATATATATATATATATATATATATAGAGGCTATATATTTTTAATACACATTTGTGCTATTTAATTTGAACATGTTTATGCACAACAAAGCTTTCGCAGGTGCATCACATATAAGTGCATGCAAAGTAACACTAACATGCTTATTAAAATCAATACCATTCTTGAACACAGAAATAGCTTCATTGACAAACTGCTGCAGAAAAACAGTAGATGATGGTTTTTCATACCCATGTATACACCGACAATAAACACATCGCTGATTGCAGACAATGAACACAGAATAGGCCTTAAGCAACTGGTAGAAGATTTTGCTAATGGCAATCCATCAGTATTTACCAATAACTCTAAACTGTCCTTTATAACATCTAGCCGCACATCATGTTCTTGTAGAATTCTTTTGCAAGCTTTTTCTAAGCCAAAATGAAGATATTCACCTGGAAGCATTTGATTTCTGATAATGATATAGTTCTAGGAGTAAGCAACAGTGTACGAGCATCTTTAGGAATTTCACAACCTGATGTGTGTTTGTTAATTATTTTTAATAAAGAAGACAATGCTTTGTGTAGTATGTTGTGATCAACAGCCCAAAAAGGTAAATCCTTCCTTAAATCTGAACCAGAAGACTGTTCCTTTGAATTGTTTTCAGCAATACTTTCACAGATACTTTCTATGTCAGAATCTGAATCAAAGTTTGACTGCACATCACTACTGACATTTCCACTTACTCCAGATGGAATAGGCAACCTCACATTCTTCAATGAACTGCAAATTTTATTATTTCCTCTGACTTCCACTTTATTATGAACTTGAATTTCAGGTGCTGTTCTCAAACATGGTACATTATTTTCTGAGTCTAATGCAGTACTTGTATTACTCAGATCATGAAATTCTGAATACAAACTTTAATTGTTTGTTGTGTGATTTACTATTCTTCACAAATGTCTCTTAGATATGGATGAAATAGCTTTGCACCTTTTACTGGGATTCTCATCCATTCTAGAGGGAAAAAAGTAAATAAATACAAGCAACAGAATGGAATTGAATACAAGTTATTAATGTTTTGTGAAAAAACAAGTATTGTATTCTTAGGAAAATCTATTCTTAAATCCTACGTGAGAGTATGCAAATTTTGAATACTGCCCTTTTTACCAAATGTTCAACTTTACATTCACACACATATCCAGTGAAAATCGCCATATGTTAATGAAATACAGTTAAGCACATATATTCAGTAATTACTATCTGTGCAATGCAATATCATGTTAATTTGCATGTGGGTTGATTTGATTGCCTAAATATGTGTTCCTGAACATCCTGAATAAGATTTTCCTAAGAAATATTTTTTGAAGCATAACAAAAAAACCATTTGCAGCAGGTACATGGACATGGCCATTTGCATAAATATGCATGAAATCTGCTCCAGCTTCAAAAACGGCTTAAAAATATATTCAGGAGGTAGAAAGCTGTAAAAATTTCACGTTGCAAACTCATCTGGCAGTATATTTTTTTAAGTTTGAAAATCACTAAAAATAAGCAGTATTTACGTTTCCACACATATTAGCCTACACGCAGTAATTGTAAATTCCGACATAGATAAAGGGGTTAAATAGTTAAGTAGCACTATTAATTATAAGTAAAAAATTGCAGGGTGGAAACTTACGACCGAACAATTGGAATAATACTCCAACCCTAAATGGGAAATTACAAAATTAGAAATTACTTTTATTTCACCACTATTACAAACCACCCACCTTAGGTTAGTTTAATATATACATCATACCTGCTAGTATTGTTTGGTTAAGTATGACTGCATTAAAATAAGTTGTAGATACCTAACCTAACCAAACCAGCATGCAAAATGTGTATTAAAACAACCTAGGGAGGTGTTGATAATACAGGTAAAAAAATTTCAGATATTGAATGTCACACGTCACACCCACGAGCACACATGTTTCTACAGTTCCATCCATCGTACAAAACTTCATACGTTAATTGTTTACATTTGGAAACACATGTTTTACTGCTTATTCCGTGAAAGTTTCAACCTTTCTTTAAAAATACTTCCAGGTGAGTTCGGAACTTGAAATTTTACAGCTTACTAAGCTGATGCGGATCTATTTCCTGAATATATATTTTAAGCCTTTTGAAGCTGGAGCCGATTTCATGCATATTTACTGTCATTTGTACAGACTATCTATATAGACACACTACAGTAACTCAAATCAAATGTTTTCAAAAACGTGGATGAAAAGAAAGGCCTAATGTCCATTTTTGAGAAAGTAAGAAAATTAAAAAAAAAAAGTTTTTATTATATTAAAGTATATTTATATGGTTAAAATTATATTTGGTGGAATTACTCTATATAGAACTAGCAAAGCAGCCAGTATCATGTGCCGCGAAATCTTGTAACATTCCCAGTAGCCAGTAGGTACCTATATCGGCTAGTAACCTAACCAAACCAATTAAAATCTAATAAACCTATTGATTGTTGTACCTATATCGGCTAGTAACCTAACCAAACCAATTAAAATCTAATAAACCTATAGATTGTTTATTAGATTTTAATTGGTTTGGTTAGGTTACGAGCCGATATAGGTATCTAAACTACACAAACATGTACAAAATATTGTTCCGTGTGCACCGGGTTTTAGTTTACGTTAGGTTAAATAGGGTTTGGTTCCTAGATTGGGTTAGCTTAGATTATTTCAAAAATGCTCGTCCCGACTACCGTAATTCATTAATTAGTTTAACAGTAAGCCAAGCGTTAATTCTATATTACATGCGGGAGAATTGGCGGGCGGAGAGAACGAAAGCATAAACATTCACATTACGAGAAAATATCCTCAAAATATTCTTACCTCCATATTTTCAAGAAAATCCGACGATAAAACCAAGTGAAATTCCA
Source organism: Bacillus rossius redtenbacheri (assembly GCF_032445375.1). Lineage (NCBI taxonomy): Eukaryota > Metazoa > Arthropoda > Insecta > Phasmatodea > Bacillidae > Bacillus > Bacillus rossius. The sequence goes on along the minus strand of NC_086338.1, from coordinate 28,856,710 downwards.
AAATGTTGAACGAGCATAAAACGACGACAAAAGAAATAAACAATCAAACACGGAATTTTGAAGTCAGTTTGCAACTAAACTTACATTTTAGTGTATAGTTTAACAGTATCAAACTAACATAAAACTAAAATTAAATATTAAAAGTAATTTAAATGATTGAAAAATACTCTTTTAAGAAATAATATATTTATTTCAAACTTTGAAAGACAAACAATGTTATGACCTTTTAGTAGATACGCAAAGATGACCACTATCAACGTTGTGACAACGTTATAAATTTGTGTATGTAGATTCGTTACGAGTGGAAACGTTGCAACAACGTTGTCGATTCTTATGTTGCCAACTTCAACAATTCAACGTTGGATCAACGTTTCTGCAACCAAGTGTGTTATGTGGGTTAATGCAATAGAGGTTGCTGACGAGGCATAACGGCCTGAAGGAGCCGGGGAGACACTTGGGTCCACGTCATATTAAATAGAGTGTTTTCATAAATTATGTCTTGATTTGTTACTCCAAAACTTAAATTGTAATCTTTTTCAAAAAGCATTAATGTTAATTCAGTATCAGCATAAAGAAGTTTTAAAATTACAATATTTATATTGTGTGTTGTTAGGCATGCTTAACTGGGATGGAAAATAAACTACTTTACTACTTTATTCAGGGCTCCTCCTGGGGCCCTATTCTTGATGATGTTGGAGTAATTCCACTAGCGGAATAGCTTGAATCCAAAAGAGATTTGCTAAACCCTATACATGAACACTCGCTAGCGGTATTATATCACTAACAGTCGGAATTATTCCACCACCTCCTTTCTGGCGGAAAAACCATTCCGATAGAGATTTGAGAGATGGTTGTTCCTTGGAAATTCAATTAGTTCGAAATGAAGGCTCTGTTGTGGTTCTGAAATATTTAAAAATCGTTTGGAAAGTTGATTAAGTTGTCGTCGCTCTGTTCGCCCTCCCTTGTTATTCGACGTCCGGTTGCTCAGTTGTACTAGGTAGAGTGGGGTTCGGCCAGTGTGGCCAAGGAGGGACAAGCTAAGACGTATAATTTTTCACCACCAGTCTGTGACGAACACCCGATTTATTGATACAGGACCCTGTACATAGGGCTGTCCCAGCCCCGCCTGCGACAGTCTAATTTCGCGCGCGGCGACACGAGCGTTCTTCTCCTGACCGGATACTAGGCGTTACGTTCAGGCTAATCTGCACCGTACTATGTCTGTTAGTTCAGAGACACCCGGAAATATGGCTCGACACTGACACACTATGCTACAAGCTATTGTACTCAGACCTAAATGCCCCGCGAGATATTATATACACCATAAATGCTATTAATCCTCGCCATAGAAATATGAACAAGTTGTAATTCGGATACTGACTCCTAGCTGCCGCTATGCCTGCATCGCGACGCCGACGTCCACTTACTCCTCTTTGGCTAAAGGCTCAGCGACCGTCGCGAGGCACGACTCCTCTCGTGACGCGACCGCTCCTCATGCCTGCCTGGCAACGACTATCTCCCCTCCGCGCTGTGGCGCGGCACGCGATGGCTCATCCCTTCCCCTTCCCCGCATTTCGCGCCGCCCCTGACGTGTTGCAGACGGGTGTGATGTAGTCGCTCAGTGAACATGATAAGAACAAAACATAAGCACTTCAAATGATATAATTAAATATTTACAATAAAATAATGTAAATAAATATTTACAAGATTTGTCTTGCTGTAAATACAGCGTCCATTCTTTCAAGGAAGTTCGTCTGTTATCGTTGATTCTCCTGGCCTGCGAATTTCTCTCGCCCCCCCCCCCCCCCCTCCTGACTTGACGCACTACACTATTCGGCGCACACACGACACAGGGCAGGAGAAGGCGTTGGCATGGCATAACGGGATGTGAGAGCTGGGTAGACACTTGGGTTGACGTCAAAGTTAGGTTAGCTATATTTAAATTTTGAAATATAGTGTGGATGGATATTTATATTAGGTTAGCTACATTTAAAACCAGCAATAACTTATTCATCTCCTTATATTAATTTATATGTATGTTCAGATAAAAATACACGATGTGACACTGTAGCGTGTACTGCACTGCACCAGTGGGGAAGGTGTCTCCCTTAGGCACACGGCTGTGGACAGGTACGGCCTCTACGTCTAGGAGGTCACGACGACTGTCGTCAATACCTTGACGTCGTCCGACCGACGACCATCCCTAAGCCCGACCTGCAACCGCCAGTATACTCTCCCGCTAACGGAACGCACCCCTGGCCGTGGCCCACCCGAGTCGAGCGAGCCACCGAGCCGAACGGCCAAACCAGACATTATTATTATAAAGCACACTAAATCCGAGTGGACTAGAGACGAACCACACCCATTCCCCCTCAAACAATTAATTACGAATTTTGCGACCTTAAAGTCTCTTCCAGACGCAGTCATTTAGTTTTTAACGTAATGAGGTCAAGCTTGGCGCGGCAGGGGTCGACGCGCCACCGGACGCCATGCCAGTTCCGCAGTTCTACTCGACTCGCGGACCGGGACGGACCTACATCCCACGGAGAGACCACAACCATTGTCTTCATCGCAAGTAACGTCCGGTAAATATAGTCATTTAGCATAAACCAAACCTTTTTCTATTCACCTCTCCGTGCGTGCCCGGTCCGTTTTTTACGGATCAGGACCTAATCCGACCGCGTAAATGTAAAGACGCCCCGCACCACACCTGGTGCGCAGGGTCGTTCTTCAGCATACGGCACGGGCCGTCTCCCGCAAACCACAGAACTTTCTTAAGGCCACGCGCCTTCGCGCGGACCACAAACCCGCAAGGGAAATTTCGCCAAGTTTAGTGGCGGTGCGTGTACCACTCAGTGGGCACGGCACCCGCGTAGAAACAATCGCTTACGGGACTGGCCGACTCCAGTCACCCACAAACTCTGTGTGCCACGTCATTTGTGCGCGCCTAATTTTCATTAAGGGTACTTTGTTAACGTAATTTTGCGCCACGTCATTTGTACGCGCCTAATTTTCATTAAGTGTACTTTGTCAACGTAACTTTGCGCCACGTCATCTGTGCGCGCCTAATTTTCATTAAGTGTACTTTGTTAACGTAACTTTGCGCCACGTCATTTGTGCGCGCCTAATTTTCATTAAGTGTACTTTGTTAATGTAACTTTGCGCCACGTCATCTATGCGCGCCTCTCTTGCATCAAGTGTTCTTGGCCTGCATACTGTTACCCGAGAAACCAGTGCCACGAAACATTGAACATATACCGGCCTGCACCCCGCAACGGACAAGTAGCCCTCAGGGGCATGTCTGTGCTCAGTAATTGTATGGTGTGACGTCAATCCCTTGAATAAAGGCACGTCGCTACTACGGCAATCCCACGCATTCTTCTTTAACGTAAATTCCCAAGCAATACCGCCGACGGTTCTAGCGGACCACGCTGGGGCAACGAACCACGAACCCCCATTGGTTAGACACCGAGCTAGCCTGGCGCCCTCCCGGAACATAAAACGTTAACCAGACCAGCCACCCCGCTAGAACTCGCGCCCGGACTCGAACACGAGACCGCGGCTGACGGCAACCTAAGTAATAAATATAAATTAGTTGTAAATTTACAACCTATAAAAAATATATAATTATGTGACTTATATAAAAAAGTTTTTAAGCAGGGATCAATATTATTGTGTAATGCAATTGTAAACTTTAATTATTATGAGAAAAAGTACTATGCGCATCTCGGGACCAGCATTTTCTTTATTTTCACCGACATGTAGTTTACCATAATTAAGCCATTCTTAAAACCTTTTCCTTCAGTTATCATAGGCTGGTCGACTAGTCCCTGAAATGTTTCTATTTTGCAGGCTACTCAAGGTTCGGTAGAGGGGGGTTCGGGCCGCGTGGCCGAGGGACTTAGTCTCCAGAGTTGAAATTAGAACAACTCGAATAAAGTTTCCTGGTCCTTTATCTTCAAGAAGATGAACACTTTACATGGGGCTGCTGCGTTTCCGCCTGTAACTATTTCTATATGGGGTGAAGCCCGGTTCCGCGCACTTATATGGTACCGGTACTGAAAATACGGGACGTCCCGCCCGTGACGAGTATTACCCACACTGCAAAGAATTGAATTCGCTATGACTCGCATGCAATAAGATGGCTGTCTGACTGTACACCACAATGACCGGGAAGAAACGTAAAAGCACAGTACATACGACGGCGAATGTCTAGTTTGCAAAATAAACCGCGACTCGCAAAAATTAAGAGAATAACACACGTGAGAATAATGACAAGATAAGAGAACGCGACTGAATGACAAAGTAACAAACTCGACTGCAAAGCTGAAATCACTTCTGCACGCCAAAGTCTATAGCTACTGCAAATACCGCGCCCGTTCAATCTCACTGTCCCGGAGCGACATCACAAACACGTCTGGTGCCTCTCGTGCCGGGTCCACGACTGACTTCCCACTAGCGTGGAGCGGCCCGCTTCCGTGACTGCTGCCACTCGCGTCTGGCTGACGACTCCCTCCTCCCCCGCCTGGCGCGCCCGAGTGCCCGCGTCTCTCCCCTCTCCGCGAGCCTGTGGAACACGCTGATTGGTCACAGGCGGAAGCCACGGCCTTGGCGCCCGGTGAACAAATAAAACTTACACAAATACATAACCCTTCAATACAAAATATATTTACAATAAAATAATAAGTTAAATCCTGTACAGAAACAAAACGTCGCACATCACATACACTTGCGTCGCACTAAACACGCAAGAGATGGCACTGGCGAGGCATAACGGCCTGAAGGAGCCGGGAAGACACTTGGGTCGACGTCACAGTCCCGTGGTCGGCCTCTATTTACCGTGTGGTATATAACTTAATTAATTAGTGCTCCAAGATGAGTGCGCTACGATACATGCAAGTACTGTGTAAGGACTTAAAGATGGTCCATCGGTGCCTCACGCGATTTCTTAGCTAGTCGGCTACTTAGTTTTAGCCCACTCGAGGCTGCCAGTAGGCACTACATAATCAACTTTCTAACACATCAGTATCTGGGACAGTTTTAGGACTCATGTAGCATCACCGGAATAGCGGGCCTACACAATCCTAGTCTAGTGTGATACGTAAATGTTATTGTGAAGTGTGATATTGCTTCGGGTTCTAGTTGTGTTATGTTTAGGGTTCGTATATGTAATCACCATGTTGTGTCAGAACTGAATGACCTTACTGTGTAATATAATCACGAGCCGCCACTGAGAGAGTGGCCGCGTGTGTGACGATTCGTTTCGGGATAACCGTTACGGTCAGGAGGGGTAGCACCATGTAAAGGGTGGTGCCGGATTAAATTAATAAGTTATAACATGGTGTTTTCTTGGACTTATCAGGCATCCCGAGTGGCCTAAACAGCTCGGGAGGCCCTGCTGCGTCGTACATCTGCCTCCCGCCACAAGGCCGAACCTACCCCGAGATTCTGGACAGTACATAATACACGGAGGTTGCGGGGTTCGTGTCAATACCTTGAATCAATTTCTTTAGAATTTAAAGTTAGTGTGGTATAATATATCCATAGGTTTGTTTGTTTGCAGTCTCTTTTTGACCTAAATACCCTCGGGCTCCCCTTTTATGTTTGACTTGCTGGAAACTGTAAGTCAGTTGGTTGTTTTACTCGTAGAAGCAAGAAGCTTTCAGGTCAGTGAGGTTATTCTCTCGATGCTTCTGTCCTCGAGAATGGGTTGTGAGGTTAAGTTGTTTGCTGGCTATTTTTGCACGATCATTTACTTCTGCGTTGTTAGTATTGTACAATATTGACGTCGACCCAAGTGTCTCCCCAGCTCCTTCAGGCCGTTATGCCTCGTCAGTGTCCTCTCTTGCATAAGTGAAGTGTAGTGTGGTGGTTAAAATCAGGGACGCATCCGCGTGCGCCCTGGAATGTCCGTAAACGAATATGTGTTTTGTGAATAATTCCTTTTATTTTAATTATCGTGTCAGTGTATTTCCTGTTGTAAAATACGTTTTGCATAATACTTTGTAATGTTCTTAACTTGTGTTTACGTCTTTTAAAAACCTTTATAATGTTTCGTAATTCTTAAATAATTTTGCATTTAAATATTCTTGTATATATTTTTCAGTGCCTATGTTATCATGTAGAACCGCAAGCCTGGCCCGCCGCGCGAGTCACGTCTCCCATGCCGGCCCGCTTCCCCTTCCCCTCCGCAGCCCGCGCGGGCGGGCGGCGGGGAGTCAGTCGCCTGCAGGCAGCCACACGGAGCAGACCTGCTTCGCTCCGCTCCGCGAGGAGTAGTACGTTACAGAGTCCGGGTCGCAGCGTGAATGAAACGTCCGTCAACCGACGTGGTCGTCCAGGCTGTGACAGGATTTCCAGTGGCAAATCTCGTTAACAAGATCGCGTTGTGGTTCTGAAATATTTAAAAATCGTTTGGAAAGTTTATTTTCAATTCGCTCCGCACGAGACGCACGCTGTGCACGTCTGAACTTTCATAACCATACGTTTCGTCACGGGACTGCCTCCGCAGTCACATCAAGTTGTGTTCCAGTTGTTTCCAGTATATTTACGGGAGTCCGGGTCGCGGCGAGGGAGGACACTCGTCCCGCAACGCGTCGGCCAGGCTACGATAGGGCTTTCAACGGAATAAAGGAGCTCGTGAAAACGGAGAGCAACATCTTCTCCTTGCAACCTTCTACATTTCCTTCTACCTGTACAAATCTCCCTCCTGGTCCCATGTTTCACAGTCCCGGCCACGTTGGCCTGAACTCCACTTTCTCTCCGACTGGAGCTACGCGGGCAAATCAGGGCGAATCTCAGGACAATTCGCAACAGGGACTTAGGGACTGCAGACCGAGGGACATCAATATATTGTAATTTTTAGAACAACTAATAAGTTTGGTTTGTGAAAATGTAATTCTTTAATTACTACAGGTTATGTAATGTACATATTTACTGACAATCTCCTATTCAAACATAAACATATGACACCGTTCCGGCTGCCTCCCCGTCAAAGCTATCAAGTTTTGTGGGATGGGTCTCGGGGTTTGGGTTCGGCCAAGTGGCGGGAGGCAGGGACGTGTCCGTAGAGGTGATCCTTGGGCTGTTTAGGCCACCCAAGACGCCTTATACTACAAATGATGCACTCCGCTACGTGAAGTGTGGTTTTTATTACACATCAACCTCTACATGGTGCTATCCATCCCCTGGCCGCGACTGTTCGGGGTTAGAGAGCTCTGCGCGTGTACGGCTGTTCGGCGATGACCCCGATTACTATGGAGAGGGGGGAGTTTTGAGCGAACAGTACGTGGCGGACGTTGCTGCTAAGACCTGCGCGGTGATGCGCAGTTGATGCACGGCCAGTGGTGTTGTAACTCACGATCTAGATGCGGTTGCGGAATTGACGCGAAGGTGGCCTCTCAACGTTGCGCGAAGACGACCAGCCTCTTCGAGCTCCCGGTGGGTACTGACTCACTCGTGTAGCACAGCGCTACAGCAGGCCTGCCAATTGCGCGCCAGAAGCGCAGCGCGCGGGAAACAGACGCGGCCAAGTTTACGACCTATTTGCACGTTGAACAATGGAATTAACAAATAAAAACATTTGATGAAATATACATTACATAGTTTATGTCTGTGAGAGAAAACATGTGCCCTTGATGCTATAGTCCGGCGGAAGCACATTGCCACACCCGGCGGAGTGCTTCCGCCGAGGTGGCCGGTAGTGGTGCTAGCTGCGGGTCGTTCGGTGCACTCACACTCGTTGCACCATGTTGCACGCGCGGGCGTGTTCGTGGCACACGGCTTTGAGAGGCGTCGGAGAGGCATCGCGGCCTGTGCGACTAAGAGGCGCACTATCGGCTGGCGTCACATAATTTGATGCAGATCTTATCATTTGTGGCACAATATTAGGTATTGCCAAAACAGTTTCTTCTTTAGAATAATATTAATTCGTAATTGCATTTTTCAAGACGTTTGTTTGTGTGTCAGGTTTTGGTTAATTTACTCCTAATTTATAGGGAGCAAGAGAGTCGGCGAGTAAAACAATGCAATGTTTTTAAAAGGTAGCATAAAACAGATATTAGTTAATAGTGGTTTCATGTACGTGCATCATCTATCACTACTCTATGAACTGTAATGTCAACACTATATCGTACATAACCTTGGTATTTTCGTTGGTACCTGGCGATAAGAATTAATTGTTTGGACGAGATGATGACTCTCTCGTTACTATTGAAATCAATTTTCTGATGTGATTTTTTTGTCATCACTTATTTGAATGTTTCTTTGTTACTACGTCAGTTCTTAATAAAACAGTAAAACATGTCTTCATCAGCTGTGTACGTTCTTGATGTAAAGGGTAAGGTAAGTGGAAGCAAAGAAAAGGTGGGATTGCAATTGTTCCTCTAAATATTTTACAAATAGACCTATGTTTATCCTACGTCAATTACTCAGAGCAACACTCGGTAAATAAAAATATGTAACCAATATACAGCTACACGCCCTCCCATTCTTTCGCAGAGCAGCACAACACCCGTCTACACTCGTACAAAACATCGAAATACATGACATTACACGCCCACACCCCCACAAATTAATAACTGATTACCATCCAGGCAGCCCACCGTAAGAACCCGTATAGATATATGACACTGACCATAGTGCCATTCATGTGATTAGCTAATTTATTCATTTAATATTTTAAATAGCTCCTAGTTATAGCTTAGGTAAACTCCATATTAAATATAGATGTCTATAATATAAATAATTTATTTACGATAGTTTAAAGTAGAGTGCAAGTGTAACACTGTTAAATGGAATTGTGTATGTGTGATTGTTTTTTAACACTGCATAAACAGTGCAGTAGACATTGAGCTCACAGACAATGATAAAAGGTTTTTTATTTTAGTGTAATGTGTTTTGAAATGTAAATTAAATTATGCAACCACTTTTATTTTTTAGCAAAAGAGCAATGACTGCTTGTATGTCCATGTAAACAAACAAAACTATATAGTGCAAACATGTAAAATAAAAAAGTATTGAAATTTGAAGGGAAAAAAATCCTACGTTACTATTATTAAATACTTAGAACAAATTAGGGTATAAAATAGTCTTGGCCCCGGTCGTAACCTAGTGATATTGAAGTCCCGGTAATTATTCCGTATCACGTATCCTTATGGCATGATACTGAATAGATTGATCCTTTGGTGCATGATGCTTGCTGTTTTAATTTAGTTTGTCGAAAGATGGTGGCCATAACAAAAACTTATCATATAACACATTATCATCGTAAGTTTTAATACCAATGAAAAAATTTCCACAAGACCTAGCATATTATTTATTGTGAATATTAGTGATAGAAATTGTGTCTTAAACTATTTCAAGTGTATTGATATATGTGAGTTTATATCCTCGTATGTATAACGATGTCAGGTTGCTTGTAAGCGTCCATTGTTGCTGGCAGGGAGTGTCTGTGGAAAGTTTAGTAGTCTTGTGGCCATTTTCATGGGAGTGTTTGTGAGGTTATGTTCCCTTATGTATAATTTATTTACAATATAAATTTTTACATAATTTAACAAATTATTAAATTTCATAAATTAGAAGAAGCATTTAGCTTATTTTTTGATTTTCATTATCAATTAAAATTCATCTAGAGTATTTTACTAAATTAAATAATAAATTTAATACACATACTTATATTAATACATTGAATTACTTAGTATTTATATAAAAAAAATTATATTTTATAGATTATACTTTACCAACTGAATATATAATATACTCCATTCTTTTTATTATTTTATTGCTATTAATTATTTGCATGCAAAATTAAAGTTAGTTTTTAATTACGTGAAGTAAGTATAACTGTTTATAACATGCGTACATAGGTACACGCAACCATTTTTTTGTAATAATTTTATCAATTATGAAGATTGGTTTAATAAAAAGTATGCATGATAATCTCTAGTATATTCACTTTTATGAGGTTTTAGAATTATTTTGAAAAAACAATATAGTCCCTTTTGACAATATTTTTTCATAGGTATCACCATAACTACCTTGTTTTGGTCCAAAAAAATTTATGCCTACAAAATACTTGGGCCTTTAGGCTCACCTAAACTATATCACTTTTGATGATAGGATTTTTTTTTGGGTTGCAGGTTGTTTATACTATTTCAGTTGTATTGTATCAATAAATGTTTTGTACTACTTGCATATAACAATTTTTGTTTTCATTAATACAATAAATTGTCAATAAATATTTGTGTTATAATCAATAAAACATTCAAACATGTAATATTGGTTAAATTGTGTTCGGTGCATGTTTTGTTTCTTCATTTTTTCTTCACATAGAGAGATACTGATGGCCAGGGGCAAAATCTCCAGGGCCTAGCCACCAGGGCGGCCCAGTTGAGTTTCCAGATTTTTTTTTTTTTAATGCATGAATTTCCCAGATAATAGGATGAAAATTAAAAGTCTATTGCTAGGCCAGAATACATTGAAAACCATAGTATCATTTTTACAGTCTTAAGATTAATTTTCAACTAGCTAATGCCCTACGTGCATTTCAAAGCCTCAACAATTTTTTTTTTGTAATTTGTCTGAAGTAGGTACACCAATCCTTCACTTAGCACGACTAAAGTGTTCCCAAAAATGTTCTCTTTATTTGAAGTCACGTATTCTGAAGCTTTAGTCTCCATAAATAGCAAGGCTGATTTAATTAATGTGTTCCAAAATATGTAGGGAAAAATTCTTTACGTAATAGAAATGTGTAGAATAACATTTAACGATAAATATGTCACACCATTTATCTTTATAAGCCTACCATCAAATACTTTGTATGATAAATACGACATCATGTAATGGGAGATAGGTTGTTACGTACTTATTAGTCGGCTGGTTGGCCTGCCCACCCGGCTTGACCTTCAATTAACGTATCGTGCCTTTCAATGAACTTTCCAAACCATCCTTTGCTGGCAGTGAAACTGATATTACTGTCCAGGTATTTTCATTCCAGTTTTTCAAAATTTAAAGATCTTATTCGCGTATCACCGCTTGGTTCACGCCAATCCTGTCAGATCTGTGAATTTTTTTTCATTGCACCAATTATTTAAAAACCTTTTCCACGTGAATCGTCATTTAATTTCTGTTCCAGTATCAAATGTCAAATATATTCCCGCTAGTACAACCAACAGCATCAGACTTACATAAATGTTTGGTAGAGTCCTTATTTCGTACGATTGTGCGCGCAGTTGACGTGCTTAAAACTAAAATGTGACCAACATGAGTGTGGCCTTCATGGCATTCTGCAGGTTGTAATACTTCTAGTTTTGCCTCGAATACTTGAACACGATGCATTACACTATCACTTGGAAGCCATCATTCCAGTATGATTCCAACTGCAGTTGCCTGCACGCATGCAGTTACCGGCAGACGAATGGGCAGACGTTGCCTTCTGTGTTGCGTTGGTGAGTTCTCTGCCACTAGCTAGACTGAAGTTTATCACGGCCCTGTCTGTGGCCTGGGGACATATGCGTGAATGTAAAAAAAATTGGTCCTTCACACCCAATAGCCGCAACTGAATTTGACATAACTGATGTTTGTACAACAGTCGATAGCGTAGTCAAACCTGCACGTGCATCTCTCCCCTCCTCGTATAGCTAACAGTATGCCACGGTACATCGATATTTACCGAGTTGAAGCAGACTTCATGGGGTCATGCCCGACTTTTTTTGTCTGTGGCGATTTTGTGTTGACTGAAATTTACAGGGGCGTGCTATTAAAGACTGGGGCAGTAAAATTAACATTCCGCAATTTGAAGACGTGCTAAGTGAGGGATTGGTGTACACATATACAAAGAATCTTTCCATCTCTCCCTCTCTAATTCTCTATGTTTGTATATTTCGATATCTCTCTCTCTAGTTATGTACATCTACATCTCTATCTCTATATTTATCTACCTCTCTATATCTCTCAGTCTTTTTTCTGTATATCTATATGTCTATATTTCACACTATAGCAATGAAAATGTTACAAATCTATGTTTCTACTTATCTATATTTTTTTCTACCTTTACGCTTGTCACAGGTGTGACATAGGAATATAAAAACATGCAAATATTCGAATAACATTGTTTCAACATTTCAAAGCAATCTGTGAAGAACTTTCAGAGAGTTAAGGTTTTTAACAAACGAGCATTTCCATTTTTATTTCTATAGATTAGTGGGGTTTGAAAAGTTGTACCCTAAAATAATATGTATTGGGCCCGGCCAAATTATTTGCTCCCAGGCCCTCGGCGCCTCATGACAGCCTTGCTGACGGCTGCATCGCTGCGGAACCAGTGGTGATGCCAGATGATGGAGGATTAGCAGTAGATAAATCTGTGTGCATATATAAATTGTTTGGTTGATTTTTTTTGTGTAAAGTAAATAATAATTGTCTAATAATATTCAGTATAGATTAGTAAATAATTTTAACAATCAATTCCTAATAGTAGAAAAACAAGCTGGTGTTCATACTGTGCAGGCTTATATTAATATATCATAGTGTCTAATCTGATCCTATTAATTCTAAATTTAATACAAACCCAATGTATTTGCTTTTTATTTAATATTTTAATTCATATATGTCTATATCCTATGATCTGTAATTAATGTATTATATAGTATCCATTAATTTGTTTCTCTGTTGTCATAATTATTTACTTATCTCTTAATATATGCTTTAGTGTTTGTCCTTGTCTATTTTGTTATTTCATTCTTCTTTTTTTTATTTTCATTTTTGTGAAAGTTTATTTGTATGTTGTTTGTTATTATTTTTGTATTTGAATGGTGTCTACCGCCCTCAGCTGTTGGTAGACATCTCACAACTTTATATATGTGTGTGTGTGTGTGTGTGTGTATGTATGTATGTATGTGTATATATATATATATATATATATATATATATATATATATATATATATATATATATATATATATATATAGCTTATCTTAATATATATAAACCTCGTGTCACAATGTTTGTCCTCAATGGACTCCTAAACCACTTAACCGATTTCGATGAAAATTGGCATTTAGGTGTAATATTTTCCAACTTGAGAGATAGGATAGTTTTTATTTCGATTAATGGTCTTAATCTTATAATTTTAGAGTTTTCTAATGTGATGTATGTATGAGTTGGCAGAAAATCACCACGGCAACGGCTGTAGCATTGTTGATGCTTCATTCGTCTCCATGGCAACTACTATTTCATTGTTAGTGTAGTCCTCATCACTCATTAAATACAGACCACCAATTTTTAGATATACAGGTAAATAACTATACACTGGTAGAACAAAGTCGGTCGGGATTTGAAAGTGATATAAATTATTCAAATTAAGAAGACAATTACTAACTACATCTGATTTCTAAAAAGGTCCCCTTCACCAAGTCAACTGATTTCGATGAAAATGGGCATTTATGTGTAATTTTTTCCAACTTGAGAGATAGGGTAGTTTTTATTTCGATCAATGGTCTTAAAAATTTATTATTAATAAAAAACTGATTATCAATGTTGATTGGTGTTTAAGCCCGGGAAACAGTGGGCACTTCGTCTCCATGACAACGTTGCGTGCTTGAGAGTCGGGAAACCATCGGTGCTATTCGTTTTTTCTTCGGTACATTACAAAGCATTGTATTAAGTTTTTGTCAAAATTAATTAATTTTCATTTTATTTCATTTATTATAACTGTAAATAAGAGATTTGGTCTCATTTCCCCCAACCGTGCGAAGCCGGATCGGGCAGCTAGTGTGTGTGTATATATGTGTGTATATATATATATATATATATATATATATATATATATATATATATATATATATATATATATATATATATATAAACTTATGCAAACTTGTACTCACAAAAAAATCTTATGATGCAATAATTAAAATTTAAAATAATAACTTTATTTTTTATGAAAAAGTTTTAGTTTGAAGCATTTGTGTGATGTTACAGGTGCTCATCTCACGGAACTACCGTGGTGATATCGACATGGGTGTCATCGAGAAGTTCATGCCTCTTCTGATGGAGAAGGAAGAGGAAGGCATGCTCACCCCGATTTTGAAAACTTCCGAGTGCACGTTTGCCTACATCAAGTACAACAACCTGTACATTGTTTCCATAACAAAGAAGAATGCAAACATTGCTCTCGTGTTTGTGTTCCTGCATAAAATAGTGCAGGTCAGATTTTCATGGCTTTTCTGAAACTTAAAATTTTAGAATGCATTTTTTATTATGTTCACTCTTTTAAAAAAAAAATCTTTGAACAAATCAAAATCATACCTGTTGAATTTTGATTATTTAGTTGCACATACTTGTTTTTACTGTTTTATTAGATCTGACACTGAACTATTGAAGTACCAATCTGTTTTTGTGATGAAGATTTCTAATCTGAGTTTTTCACTGTGTGTTGAATATTTGTAGGTTATGATAGAGTACTTCAAAGAGCTGGAAGAAGAGAGCATAAGAGATAACTTTGTTGTAATTTATGAATTAATGGATGAACTTCTTGATTTTGGCTATCCTCAGACAACTGACAGCAAGATTCTTCAAGAGTAAGTCTTCAAGTAATTAATTTATGAAGGTGGCTGATAAGAATGCACAGATATTATCAGTTCTTAACCTCGTTAAAATGCCAGTGGTTTGGCATAAGTTTAAGTTTAACTCCTTTTCAAGTTCCCTTTGTCATTAAATTTAAAAGCCTTAAATAATGATATTGTACAAAATCATTTTAGATTTTAGAGTTTTCTTAAATTTTTTGTATTTTTCTGAATATCTTAGTGTGTGCTGCTGATAGAGCCTTATGTGATATATCTTGGTTTTTTTATTTTAATGATCTCACAAAGATTTTTGTGTAAGCTTCACCAAATTTGATTTATACATTAAGAGTGTCAGACTAAAAAGTTAAACATTTAAGTAGGTACTTTTTTCAATCACTGCTTCTCCATTTAAATATATATATATCAATTCAGTCTTAAAAATATTCATAACTAATTCCCACAGTTTTTAGTCACAAACTTAAGCGTTTAATTGGTTTTGGAAATTTCTGGGCATAAATTTTGTGGGCGAAAGGAAATAAAAAAAAAATTGGTTGTCTGTAAAGTCGGTTTACGGACGATAGTTTAATGTGACAACATCATAACAAAACATTGTTGAAATGATTGCATAGTTTTATGGATAAAATTGAATCATTTTTATTGAATTAGCACTATTTTGTATGGATACAAAGAAGGAGTGAAATGAAATCTACAATTTAATTGATAAATTTACTTTTATTTGCACTAATTAATTCAAATATGTTTATTACTTTAACGAAGAGATTATTTTAACTATAACTTTTATACATGTTTGCTATTTAACTTCTTCGAATCTGTGTTATTCTGTTAAGGATAGGACGATGATCGGAAAAGTAGGAAACGAATGGGGGTGTTTCAAGTTTAATGTGCCTTGAAAAAGTCAAATCGATGGTTGTTCCAATTGAGTGGAAGAGAGATAGATGCGGCGCAAGCATACAATGAGCATAACGGGACACAGCGAAACAGGACAATGTGCATAACGGGACACTTTTTCGTGCGTTCAGCCAGCGTTCATCGATTTATTAGATGTCACGTCAAAAAATAAAAAGCATATTGTGAAGGAGCATATGTCAAAAACGCATCCCTGCAAAGTTACAGGTGTAAACAATAGCATGCAAATTTGGATATCACACGCATCTGGGTACTACTCCACTGGCTGACAGGACCAGTGAGGTTCAGATGCTATGCGAAAAGCAGTGAGCTGAGCGCATATGTTTAAAGTTAGCCATGCGCAGCAGCAGGGGTGAAAATGTAGGTGAATGTGCACTGCACCTGTTGCAATTTCTTTCGCCTCCCCGTACACCATTAACATATCTGTCATATCTGTGAATTTAAAGTCTGCCATACTATTGCTTTTCGAAGTGAAACTTCTCCGCTGAAGGGGGCTACAATTTCCAAGCGTTGCGAAAATTCCGATCGCATCAGGTGGGAATACGTAGTTGGGGGAATTGGTAAAGGAGGAGAGTGCATCATTGGCGACGCCACTCCAGTACATGCTCTAGCGGTCAAAAGGGACAGTGGCAGGGGATGGGGGGGGATAGGTACATAGTGTAACATGCTATATGGAAGTTGTAACGGCTGGAAGGGGAGATGGCAGGGGAGAGGTAGAAATGACGCAGCAGTGATGCTACTGAATTTTCGCAACGCTGCTTGTGTTTGTCTACTCCCTAGTTTTTTTTTCCCCCTCATTTAATTTTATTTGAGATCATACTTGCATCCTTACTATTCTCAATTATTATCTCTTGTTAAATAAAACATACTAATAAATTATCTCTATTTACACCTAATAAGCAAGAAGTTTCACTTCTGTCACGTGTGGACTCCTTGTACACACATTTTCTTTTGTCGAATCTGTAATCGCAGGACCATGCTCACTAGAAGTCAACACTGCGCTAATTGCCTTAAGCCAAATGTGTAAAGTTATCACAAACAACCACCCACTGTGCTGTCCACCAGATTGCTGGCTGCCACTGCATTTGACTAACTCTAAATGTTTCGCAATCACGCATCCTTTCAATGATTGGAGTGGTGTCTAGGTACACGCAAATTTCAGTTGTTTGCATCTGCAACTTTGCAGGTTTGTCTTTCCAGACATGTGTTCCTGGGGAAAAAAAAATTGCTTGTTTTTAGCAATCTGCCGCCCATTAAATTTGAAGGCCAGCAATTTACATCATTCATACTATCAACTCTTCTGACTTCAGCACCTAAGTTTGTGACTAAAAGCTGTGGGAATTAGATTTTAATATTTTTAAACTGAATTATTATATATAATGGTGAAGTAGTAATAAAAAAAATACCATACACTGTAAATATTTTTTTAATAAAATTATTTTGATAGCAAAGAGGTCCAGGTTGTAGTGTGTAATTATTTTATGTACTGCAGGTATATAACGCAAGAGGGACACAAACTTGAAATACAGCCAAGAATACCTGTCGCTGTCACTAATGCAGTTTCCTGGCGATCGGAGGGGATCAAGTACAGAAAAAATGAAGTTTTTCTTGACGTCATTGAATCTGTGAACTTGCTGGTAAAGTATCCATCCGAGTAACATTATTATTACGATAATTCAGTTCCCAGTTAGATTTGGGCTTGGAACACATGCTTTTTTTAAATCAAATAATTAAGGGTTTGGACTATGAAAAATAAAAATTGATTTTTTTTTTCTACGGTTTTAATTTGAAATTGTAGTGTTGGTGATATCTTACATGTTTTATAAACTAACCTAGTTTTCTTGCATGTTTTGCGTCCTTGCAATCTTTTGTTTCTTGCGAAGTGTACGAACCCTGACTTAACACCGTCTCGAATGTAAGAATGTAAGAAAGCACCTGCCTGTGTTTGGACAAGCTGGAATGTACCGTGCCCACCTGATGCGTGACGGGCGGATGTTGCGCGGACAGGCGAACGCGAACGGCAACGTGCTGCGCAGCGAGATCGTGGGGGCCATCAAGATGCGGGTGTACCTGTCGGGCATGCCGGAGCTGCGGCTGGGGCTCAACGACAAGGTGCTGTTCGAGAGCACGGGCCGCGGCAAGTCCAAGTCCGTGGAGCTGGAGGACGTCAAGTTCCACCAGTGCGTCCGGCTGTCCAGGTGACTCGCGCTGGTCCCGTCCCGTCCCGCGTTCCCGTTGTGTTGTGTGCTTCTTGGTCGGCTAAATGGGGAGGGATACAGGGCGAACCTGGAAAAGTTAAGCAGATTTTACCAGCAACAGGTAGTAAGGATATTTGTTAATAATAGGTTACTGAAAAATCGAAGTTAACAGCAGAGGTTTTATTTTGGTTTGTTCTGGTTCCACTTACGCATCCTTTCTTCCTTCTTTTCTACGCATATCTTAGTGTTAATTTTTTTTTTTTTTTTTTTTTTCCTAATCGAATTTGCTGGTTACTATGTATATCAACACTTCACCTATGCACATTGACCTCGGTGCTATTGACAGTAGAGCAGTAAAATAATTGCAATGGTGAAGTGTGGTATGCCTTTTAAGTCACAATTTATTAATCTGAATATTTGATTGTTATTGGTAACTAACTAATATCAGTGGATGGGGAATTTCTACCCCTCCCCCCACCCTTCCATACCTAGAAAAGTCAGGGAATTTTTTTATCACAGGTTTGCTAGCCACACTGAGATAAGAACGAAAAGACAACATGTTGGTTTCAACAGTTTTTATGCCATTGCCATTTTTTTAACATTTGTTACTATAAATTTGCCCTTATAAAGGAAGAGATCTCACATTAAAAGATTTTTAAAGACCATAATATAGAGTATGTTAACAGAATTATTATAGTTGTAGTCAGTCCCAATAATTACATATTTCAATACTAAATGCCAATTACTGCACAGGGAAAACTATTCCTAGCAGTCAGTTACCATTAACTTCTGTCATGTCACTTAATTACATTTACTATGTTTTAACAAAGAAGAATTTCAAAAATTAAACTATAAAAAATTTGATAACCTAAAAACATTGAAATCAAGATGGTGTCTTATGCGGTTTGCTCCCTGCTAACTTTTACAAAATAAAAATAAAAACTACTTTGCTTACTTTTTATGTAACTAGTGGCTAAAGTTACGTTGCTAACATTTTTTGGCTTACAAATAAGAAGAATTTAATGGATAAATGAACTGAAACTCTGTTGTAGAGCTACGTAAAATTAAATAAATTTTTCTGAAAGAAATTCAAACTAAACTGTGAAGTAGCTGGTAGCATTGTCTTTAAATCTAAAAAGTTTCAGTTCTGTAATATATGTATTTACCGTAATTATTCTTGGTGGTACTGCACTAATACATTAAAAATTGAACTTTGGCTGCAAAAAAAGTGACACATAATTATTTTTCTGTTTTGTGAAAGTTAAGCAACTTAAAATTTCTAACAATCTTTCTAACAAAATTTAACAGTGTTTAAAGTAAATATAAATGAATATCCTGAATGGGACATAACCCTTTAATGAAGGTAAGAATTAGGACAGAGGGAGCCAATCCATGGCCTGCAAGCCATTTTTGGCCTGGAAAGGTTAGAGCAATAAAACACTAAATAAAATTGAATAAAACCATAAAACACATTTATTAAAAATTTTAATTTGTGAATTTTTCCAGTATCATTGATCAAAGCTGATTACATATTACTAATTTAATGCTCATTTGCTTGTAAAAGTATTCCTTTTAAAATCAAAACTAAAATAAAATAAGTTGTGGGAGGGAGGAGAGGGAATGTTTACTGCTGATTACAAGATTATCTATATCTATATATATATAAAAATGAAACCCGTTTTCCTTGGTCACGGCATCACGCGTGAACGGCTGGACCGATTTCACTAATTTTTTTTTTGTTGTGTTTGCTATGGTCAGGAGAAGGTTCTTATGAAAGAAAAAATTAAGAAAATTGTGCGGAAAATTAGAAAATTTAAGAATAATGAATTCCTATTTCCCTTGGTCACGCCATCACGCGTAAATGACTGAACCGATTTCACTAATTCTTTTTTTGTTGTGTTTGTTATTGTCACGAGAAGGTTCTTATGAAAGAAAAAATTTCACGGAAAATTAGAAAATTTAAGAATACTGAACCACCATATATAAAATTATTTCCAAACTAACCCAACACTTTGTACAATATAAATATTTTTAAAGTAACCTTATGACGTTTGACATAGAATTGACAGAATGTTTGCTGCAAATATCTTCAAAGAGGATGTAAAGAAACTGTATCGTTTAGGAAATATTTATCAACATTAACGTTTTACTACATATTGTACCGGTACATTCGGTACAGAGCTGCTGGCGCAGGCTATTCTGGCTGTGTACATTCTGCCTAGGCCATTGTCATGCCATAATTCGTTATTACTGTGTTGCAGTTTAAAAATAGAAAAACAAATCAATACATTATGTAAACATTTTCTATGTTTGTTTTTGTGTGATATATTTGCTTATAAAGAAGAATACAACCGTTTTCTTTAATTTACAGTTGAATTTTCATTTTTGAACTTTTTTAATGTAACTTTATGTTGTTTGACATATAATTGTTTTAAAGACTAAGAAGATTTTTGTTTGCTAATAAGTGTTTGTTAATCATGGTAAGTTCACAGCTTCATATTGATTTTTAGAACTTTTTGGTGACTACACAATACACCAATCCCTCACTTAGCACGACTAATTCGTTCCTAAAAATGTTCGTGTTAATCGAAATCGCGTATTCTGAAGCATTAGTCCCCATAAATATAAGGCTAAATTATTTAATGTGTTCCAAGATGTGTAGGGAAGTAATCTTTACATAATATAAATGCGTAGAATAATACTTGAAAATGCATATGTCATATCATTTATCTTTTTAAGCCTACCACCGAATACGTTAGATAAAGAAAACATGGCACAGTGTAACGGGAGATAAGTGGTAACATATTTACCGTCAGTCAGCAGGTTGGCTTGCCCGCCCAGGCGTGACCTTCAACACGCGCGCGCGTCTGTCTGCCTGCTGTTGCAAGCAGCTGGATCCTTTGTTATTACGTTTAAAACTTAACAAAATTAAAACACTTTTATGAAATTAAGAACCGGTTTTATATAACTTTAAAACACACAGCCATATGTAAACATTTAATTTGTTATGCACACCTCTTATAAAAGCGGCTATGTAAACAAATCAGTTAACAGATAAACAGATTTAGATTTTCCCTAGAGCACAAACATAACATTAAAATACGGGTACACTCCCTATTTAACGCGGTTGTCGGGAGACATAACTTTTACCCGCGTTGTTACATAACCGCGATGTTGTGTTCTAATAGGTCGGCAAGCACGCACAGTATAGACGGCCCGCCTTTGTGCGGACTTTGCATCCGCAGTTTCCACTAAACACGGGTGAAAAAATAAAATTTTAAAGATAAATATTAAATGTTGAATTGTTTTTATTTTTCCGCGTGCCGCGCACAGTTTGTCGCACGGCCTACGAGCGCGTCACACGCCGCCATACACATGTGCGGCACACAAGCTGCTGCCAGTCTCGTGGTGTCAGCCACAGTATCTGCTTCGTCAGTGTCCGTAACAAAGTAAGTGCAGTGTGTGCGGTTACACACGATTCTGTGGTCAAAGTCTTCTAAAAAGAAAGGCCGTAGTGATACTTCAAACCGAATATGAATCGCAAAGTACCGAGTTTGATTGACAAAATAAAAATTCTAGATTTACTTACAGATAGCTTGTCTTTTGTAGAAGCAGGCTGCAGATACAGGAAAAAAAACGATTCTAGCATTCGTACAATAAAAAATAAAGAATCGTCTATCGTGTCAAGTGGTTAAACTTTATTATCCATGCTTACATTAAATTATAAATGGTCACATGTGGGAAACAAAAATTGCGCTTTTTAATTTTAGCGCAATCAGTGACGCCGTATTAAAAACCGTGTTAAACTTTGTCTTTACTTATTTCACCAAACGCTGTGTCGAGTTGCTGAGTGTGTGTGGCTCGGATCGGCAAGTGTTATATTCCCCAGCCTCTGTTTAAAGGTCGGGAGACCGCTACACATAAACATTTCCGGGACTTGTTTACTACCTCACGGCAAAAGTGGTACAGTATGGTTCACGTAAATATTGGACCACTGGGAATTCCTGGGCAAAGATTAAAAATACGCTAGCCGATTTACTTTACTATTTAATGTTAAAACATTATACCAAAGTAAAAAGATGAACTTGTATAATACAATGAATTACCCAATAATATTACGTCTGTAGGTTTAAGTTGTAACAAAACATTTATATACAGATGTCCAGTAAAGTACCAATTAAGATTCTGGAGTGGAATTTTAAACACCGGACTACCTGATTTTGCCTTGTACGCAGCGACGCTGCTCAGTCAAGTGACTCATGCTCTGCCTGTGTGCTGCGTGAACACATTCCCTCCCCCACTCCCCCTCTAGTTTCTGCCCGCTCTAATCTCTACCTCTCTCCATGTTCTCGGCTAGCTTCTCCCTACCCAGCGCTTGCCGATAACCAAGCCTATCCAACATCAATCCCTAGCCGAGTCACGCTGGACAATGTCGCTGGATGGTGGGCTTTATCAGGTCCCCTGTCCGATGCTTCATTTGTGAGATAAAGCGACGTTAAGAACTAGTGTTTCAGAAAATATCACTGGGCTGGATTGGACCATAATTTGAAAACCCTACAAGATAGAGGAATAATGTACGGAGATATCTTGTTTAAAATTTTACTGCGGACATTTTCTACGCCTAGGCTTTTTTCTGCCCGATGCTTAGTTTGTTAGTTACAACGCAAAATTATCCTAATCGGCTGTCAACCATTTATTATTCATTTCTGACTGGGGGACATGGTTTGACCCGCGATATACTGGGAGTTTACTGTATGTACAATATGTACATATACAAAACATAAAAGTTAGTTAAATATTTTCTGGGGTGAAATTAACACTATCATCTTGCTTTTTTAAAAAAAACGTGTCCAATTTCATCTGCTTTGGTTTCTGTACGGTACGGCCTGGTCTGCAGCCGGGCATCAACGGTAGGGCCTGGTCTGCGGCCGGGCATCAACAGTACGGCCCGGTGTTTGTTTATCTGCGTGCGCATCTCTTTCCCCTCGCATTCCAAACCACTCTTCCCCCCTCGAATTCCATACCTGAAGTCGCGTCGTTTCCGAGATTTTTTTTAGCCTGTGGCGATTTCGTGCTAACTGAAATTTACAGACGTGCTATTCGAGACTAGGGCAGTAAAATTTACATCGTGCTAACTGAATTCGCATTAATTGAAGACGTGCTATGCGAGGGATTGGTGTACTATAATTTGGTATACATGGTTATACAGAAAATGTATGAGAGCTTTTTATTTTCAGTTGGATTTTTGTTTTTAACAATGCCACCAACCAGACGTACAAGCTTAGGCCACAGAACTCGAAATACGGCAAGTCAAAGAAATATACGAGCAAATCAAAGTGATGAGCAACGCGAAGCGCGAAATGAACTTGAACGGAATCGATATCAAGATAGGAATGTTGTGTTTAATCCCCACAGAGCTGCATTCAGTTATAATGTGGCAATTGATTACAGTTCAGAGCAAATTGAATAGGTACTCATACCTAAGATAGGTCAGCTATACAAAATAAAGTAGTGCATCATTGCTACGCTAAGGCGGTACGAAGTTCGCCGGGTCAGCTAGTTCAAGATAAAAATTGGACTGCTGAGCTGCTTAAATTTTTTTATTTGGCCTTTCTATTTAAGGCTTTACGTTCTCAACGACATGGATGTCATTTGTGACAAGGGCTGATGAGCTGAGGATGGAGCTTTGATGGAATAAATGAGTGGGAGAAAACGAGAGCACCCTGAGAAAGCTCAACAGCTCGCTGTTATATCCGCTGCGTGTCCCACTTGCGAAGAATTCTAGTGTGACCCACACTGCTACCAAGTAATACGGAGTTTCTGTGATTATTATTACACACACACACGCCCGCACACGCGCACTCCCCCCTCCTCTCCCCGGTACTTATTCGGTTAGTCTGTAACTTTACACTGTATCTATCTATATTTTAGGTGAAATGACACCCAAAAGTTTTTATGCCTGTATTGTGATAGGCATGTTGGAACCTGAAATTGTTAAAGTATGTTTGGGATAATGATTATGTTTAAATAAGTATATTACTGATTTGAAAGTAGGTGAACATGCATTTCTGTTTGATAAATTTGTGTAAGGAATTTTTTTTTTTTCAATGGGTTAGCAATTTTTTTATTACACGTTGAATGTTTAGTAAACTTATATATAGATATTTTAGTAGTTTTTTCTAATATTCAAAAGTATTTTTTTGCACATTAATTTATAGATACGTATCTATATACTTGTGTCATCCCTAAAGTTTGAATCTTCAAACATTTAAATACCTATAGCTATAAGTGCTATAACTAAAAGAGAAGTTAAAAAATATGTGTTTTACTTACAGGTTTGAAAATGACCGCACAATATCATTTATCCCTCCAGACGGAGAATTTGAGCTGATGTCATATCGTTTGAATACCCACGTAAGTAGAACAGTAATTACGTAGTAGTAAAATGAAGCACTAGAATCAGTGTTTGCCATTTTGCGAATTGTACTGTAGGGGCCAGGAATCTTGCGAGCTGTCAGTGCAGTGGTGGTGAAGGGGAAAGAGAGGATGAAGGGTGACAGGGGAAGTAGGGGTTGGAGGAGAAAGGAGTGTAGTGCAGTGGGGGATTCCGTCTCCCTTCTTCCCGTACTAACCATGTGAAGTATATTGGCAGATAGTGTGCGACGAGTAATTAAGTCAAATGTAAAGTGTAGGAAAAGTAATAAAGTGATTCACAGCAAAGAGAGAGAAATAATTAGTAAAGTACATTATAACAATCTGTGATCAAAAAGCTAGTGAAAATTGCATTTTGATTCCTAATCACAAGCAGCGGAACATGCTGCAAATTATACAGATGTAAGCAAAGCAACAGTGATGCGTTATTGGAACAAACAAATTGCGATGTCAAATGAACCGTATACAATATCAGGGAAAAAGGGCTAAGCCATGCATTTAATACATGTGTAATGTGCATCAGTGATGTTAAAAAAAGTGTAATTTAACATTAGTTATGTTAGTTGTATAAAATATAACATGTGTGCATATGTTTATTTTTATTATTATTAAGATTGCTACAACGTAATTTTTTTTATGTGCAGGCCACGAAAAAAACGCAAGATTGAGATTGGCAGCTTTGATAAATGTCTCATAAGAGGGAGAATTCAGTAATTCTATGTGGTTAAAAAAGTTCCCCACAGTATGCAAACTGATTCCCGTATTAAAGGACATGATAGGTTGGCAGTGGAGCCCTTTGTTGCTCAAGAGGTTATTGCAAATGATGGGCTTTGTCGGGAAACAGTGCGAAGACAGGCAACGTTTGTTATTTGAACCAGCTGATATTAGGGACGTGGCACTCCAAGTACCTCACACAAATTAAACAGTGTAGGTCTGAAGGTAAGGAAGTGTTTTACCTTGATGAGTCGTGGGTGGATACTAATCTCACATCCCATAAATGCTGGCAAATGCAAAAATGATGTAACTGAAGTAACTAAAGAAAATGCAACCAAGAGGCTAATATTGGTTCATATTGGTTAAAGATGTAGATATCTCCCAGGGGGATCATTGATGTACAAGTCAGATACGACAGTGAGAGATTATCATGGGGAAATGAATGCTACTAATTTTGAAAAATGGCTGTCCGAACGTGTTCTACCAAACGTGCTGCCATCTTCTGCTGTAGTATTGGACAATGTGCCATATCACTCCAAACATGTCTCTATATGCCTCCTTCGAAATACAGTACAAAAAAAACTAAATGATTACATGGCTAAAACGCAGAAGTGTAGACTGTGGTGAAAATAACGCTGAAATGTATGTTGATGGAACTAGTAGAAAACACAAACCAAAAAAGAAAATATTTCGGGTTGCTCAACTTTTAAAAATTTCAGGACATCTTGTCATTCGACTTCCATTGTAATAGGGATTGCATAATAGACATGGCAATGGATTATTTCTTAATCAATTTACATGACGGCAGTGACAATGATGAATTCCTTTCATCAACAAGTAACAGCGTAACAGACAAAAGTGATGAAAATAGTGATACTGACAGTGCTACATCGTGTTTGGCTCAACCTTTGTAAGAGCTGGTATTTATTTTTTGACTTATTGAGATCTGGTAATATTTTAATGTTTTTCTATCGCCTCATTTTGTATGACTGTGAGGTGCCATAGAACACCTAATATACAGCCAGGCTGTGCCGAGTTCCATCAAGTTACCCTCGCCGCTGCTTGGTTCTGTAGATCTCTGCCGAGCAATGTTTGTTGTCGGAACTATGGGATGTAGCTCGCTACTTTCGTGGTCCCTACAGTATGTTTATCCTTTATATAAGCAATTTTACCAACAACATTAATTTTGTCGAATATGTTATAAAATTTGTGTACCTGTTTTTAAATAATCCTGCACTGTATGATGTATGTCTTCATAAATTTGTGTGTGTTATCAAGACGATACACTACTGTCCTTCATTAGTTTTATTAATGAACTAGATATGCATAGTCAGTGTAGGTTAAATTAGTGTTTTCTTGAATGATTTGATTTGAGTTGATTTCACTTGCAATTGGGCTTTGACCCTGTGGCAGGAGTCCTCTCCCTTTCTCACTCCTCCCCCTCCCCCCCCCCCCATTTTTTTTTTTTAGTCATCATCTCAGGTCCCTTGCATTTTTAACCTCCAGCCCATTCCACTCCCTCCCTGTCCTCCTTGTGCCGCCCCTTTCCATTCACCTCCATTCCCTGTTAAGTTTCCACTCTATACCCACCTATGTATAATCTATTTTTCAGCTGCCCCCAGCCCCCCCACTCCCTTTATCACCTTAGACAGTCAGATGACAGTTTCCACCCTTCTCCTCCCCTGCTTCCCACCCCACCTTCTTAATAATTTCAGACTATAAATTACCCCCTCTTGCCCTTCCCTTCTCCACCACATACCCATCACCCACCTCGCTGCTCTACACTGCAACTTCTTCAGCTCCCTTACCTCAAGTCACCAGGTAAGGATCTCAGATCACAGCCGCATACTTCATCATTGATCTGACCAACATGGAGTATGGCTTTACCCTTACCCTCCTCCCTGCTACTTGTAGGGTCCTGCCAAGCAACCCCAGTGTCCACATCACCTACTCACCACCTGCTGAACCTGTTTTTGGCTCATATCTTCTGCTTCCTTTATCTCCTGCTCCTTCCAGCTGTACAAGGGTGGAGACTTGTAAAACTAACAGCAGTCATTCCTACCAACCAATCACTCATTAGCAGTATTGCTTTTCAAAGCACAGGATAATGAGTTAACAGATCCAACTGTACGCTCGTGTCACACATGTCATAGCGCCAAGTTGTTTCAGGTCAAGCCGTTGATATGGATTGAGTCGGTGATCGAGCGGCATGTGCACAGTCGCGTGGAGTACATGATCAAGGCAAAGTCGCAGTTCAAGCGCAGGTCGACCGCCAACAACGTGGAGATCGTGATCCCCGTCCCGGCCGACGCGGACTCTCCCAAGTTCAAGACTACCGTTGGCAGCGTCAAGTACGCTCCGGAGCAGAACGCTATCACGTGGACCATCAAGTCCTTCCCGGTAACTTTATACCGATTCTATGTTGTCTGCTGTATCTGTATTGTCGCACGTACGTGCAGCAGTTTGCTTGCATGAGTGTCTCGAGTTGTGAACAACCGACAACAACCAACTTTACCATTTTTTTTTTTTACCTTGATACTGTAATGTAAGTAATGAATGTGTGTGCCTTATTTAATCAAATGTTGAGAATTTTCTTACTTAAAGTATTATAGTAATTAACCCTTTTAACTCCTATCTCAACCAGGTTCACAATGTTTAATTTCCTGTTCCAACCCTAATACAAACCTTTAAATCATGATGCATATTACCGTGTTTTATCTCATAATTGTCACACATTTTGTACTAAAATCAAGTTTGAAAAGTAGGGGTGCAATTTTAATACGAAAATAACATTTTTTGTTAAGGCAAAGTCATTCATAAAAACTAAACCTATTTTTTTTAATTAAATCGTACTTTCCATGCAATAGATTTGTTTTTTAAGAATATAACTTTACAAAAAAAAATCTTTTTTTTTGCATAAAAATTGCACCCCTACTTTTCAAACTTGATTTTAGTGTAAAATATGCTATGATTATGCAATAAAACTATTTTTGATTATTGCCTTCATAAAAATCTTGAATTGTCAAAAACAAAATGTCTTAACATCTTGTACAAAGCCAAGTGAGCTGTAATCATGGCTATTAAAATGTCTTCAGTGGAGGTTTGGCTAAGGTTATAATAAGTTATAACGTTATAAGCAGGCCTCTACAAAGTTTAGGAACCAGATACAAATTCTAGTCCTCTGTTTATTTAGATTATTTTATCACTTCTCATGCAGCGTCAAAGTAAACAACAGTCCACTGCCTGTGCAATGCTGCCCCCACTATGCTCGTCTGTTGTCAGATTGTTCTGTTTAGTTGTAATTATGCGCTGTTGCCAAGCGTTTGAGGCACATTTCTGTACAATAAGATTTTGTAACAAAAAAATTGCTGATATTTTCAAAACCACTTTGTATTTAATCTTTGTATCTTGGCAGAAATTAGTGGTCAGCAAGGAAAAGTTAAGCATCATTGCGACCTAGCACCCGGGAATTGTAGAGCCCAGGGTATGAGAGTCTTGCTGTTTTTTCCAGGGAGGCAAGGAGTACTTGATGCGTGCTCACTTCGGCTTGCCAAGTGTCGTGGGTGAAGATACCGAGGGCAAACCACCCATTCAAGTGAAGTTTGAAATTCCCTATTTCACAACGTCTGGAATTCAGGTAATATGAAGCATGTGAAACTTTAATCTATTGTTTTTTTTTTCCTTCAGAAAACAATTTAGATGTTCAAATAGCTTTTTTGCTCATGCATTTTATGCAGTGCAGTTTTGAATTGGTGGCAATAACTAGGGGCACCAGAAAATGGTACGTAAAACTGACCAACTTTGGTGTTAAAACAAGGCAAGAGCTGTGCAAAATGTCGGCACTAAAACATAAAAGCTGTGTAAAAATTTGGCACTTAAACATAAGAGGTACAAAAATTAAGTACTAAATAGAGGTGGGTGAAGACCATTTCTCAATTTCAATCAAAGTCAAAGACGAAGTCAAAGTTCACTTAAATATTTTTCTACATTAAAAAAATCCATAGATACAACTTTGACTACTTGAGTGATTTTCAGTCTGCACATCCTGCATATCACAAACTAAATAGGAATAATGTAGGAAACATTTAGCAAGCTTATCAGCTGCCACTGCTTGTAAATAAAAATAGGAAACTGTAAACAAACATTAACTTTTTTCTAGAGCTGGGTAAGATTGGGAATTTTGGTTCTGGAAAATTTTGGGTCGGAAAAAGGATTTCCGCTGGAAACAGGCCGGGCTCTGGAATTATTTGAGCTTGCATAGTTTTTAAAAAATTTCCATACTATTTCAAAGGAACAGTGTAGTCACCAATCTAGTGGTTATACCTTGATAGAGGCAGGTAATTTTCAGGGATCGCAAAATACCACAAAATAAGGCTGACCTTATTAAATTTTATAACTAAAATTAAAACAGAAAGCCTAATTTGAGAAACAGTGATGAAATTAGCTCATTTTTAAACTTTCAACTCAAGTAATTGTAGTTAATTTACAATGTAACCATACCTATTTAATTTGGCAATACTACAAACAAATTTACTCTGGTTTCTGACACTTATATTTACGTTTGTTTATATTCCTTTCAGAAATACAAGGTGCTTTACACTGTCAGTAATGCCATTGATAGATGCAACAAGTAAGCTATTACTAGTACTGTAACATTGATTATGTGATGTGTCAAATTCTGAATAAAGTGCTTGTTTATGATTGTGCCTGTAAATTTTTTCATCATCACTGTTAATAGTTTGAGTTTGAACTGCTGAATTTGGTTCATTTTCAATCACGTGCATAATTTATTAACATGAATTTTGCACTTAGGCATGTATACTGCCGTAATAAAATTTGAAACAGGAAAATGTAATTTCCTATCCGATGTTTTAGGATAAATAAATTCCTGGTTTTTCTGGAAAAAAAAATTGG
This sequence comes from Bacillus rossius redtenbacheri, assembly GCF_032445375.1. Taxonomy (NCBI): domain Eukaryota; kingdom Metazoa; phylum Arthropoda; class Insecta; order Phasmatodea; family Bacillidae; genus Bacillus; species Bacillus rossius. The sequence continues at coordinate 28,826,964 of NC_086338.1, read as the reverse complement.
TTGTCTGTAAAGTCGGTTTACGGACGATAGTTTAACGTGACGTCATAACAAAACATTGATGAAATGATTGATCCAGAAGAAAAGGAAATATCATATTTGGCCTGAGACTGAGCCGTAATAGGTTTTTGCAACCAAACCATTTGGGCATTAAAAATATTATATTCTTTGAGGAAGAATTTTTTTTTTATTTTTCAATCTTTTGCATGATAAAATCTACCTCTGCATACTTTTATGAATAAAATTGAATCATTTTTATTGAATTATCACTATTTTGTATGGATACAAAGGAGTGAAATGAAATGTGCAATTGAATTAATAAATTTACTTTTATTTGCATTCATTAATTCAAATATATTTATTACTTTTGAAATGTTGCGTGTGCCATATTTATTTTTACAAGTACAAAAAAAAATTTCGCAGCTGCCGGGTTTCGAACCGACAACCTTTAGTTTAAGAGTTAGGTACGCTAACCACACGCCCACGAGGCCATACTAAGTTAATGTAGTTTCAAATGTTTTATATATATATATATATATATATATATATATATATATATATATATATATATATATATATATATATATATATATATATTTATAAAAACTTTGTTCATGGTAGGGGTATAATATTAACACAATTTTATAACAAATACGCATCACAAATACACCAAACTTATTTATAATGTGTTACAATATTTTTTAAAACATTGTGCAAAACATCCCGGGTGTAATTTGAATTATCATGTGTAACTGTAAAACACCATTGTTGGTTCAAAACGTATTTGAATTTTCAACATTACTTTTAAATAACCGTACCGATTGTGCTGAAAATCGGTGGACGATCGTTAAATTACATAATATTAATAATTCAAACGACGAAAATATGATTGAAAAGTCAAATCGATGGTTGTTCCAATTGAGTGGAAGAGAGATGCCACGCATGCGTACAATGAGCAGACAGAACACATCCGTAGTGGGACACTTTTTCGTGCGTGCAGCCGGCGTTCGATTTATTAGACGTTGTCACGTCAAAATCAGGATGTTGTCCAACTACTTTTTCTAATTTTTTTTAATTGTTTATAATATTGTGTGGTTAGTATAAACATTTAGCTTGGAGGTACAGTGGACTCCCGATTATCCGGGTGCAGATTATCCGGTTTGCGGATTAACCGTGCCATATTTCACTTCCATAAACCATAAAAACCAAAATAATTTTTTGAATTATTTTTTTTTTATATTTGTAATCTATTGATGTGACTGAGCATTTTATGCTGTGATTCTCGACGAATAATGCTGCCAAACACGGTACATGCATAGTTGGTTAGTATTAATATGCGTCATGAACTTCAAAACAGCAGGACCAATCATAAATGCACCCCTGTTAACCTGTGTTCCATGCAACCTTGTGAACCGGTCTCCGGTTAGCGCCAAAGCGGCGCCGCTGCTGCGTGACTCACGCGACTGATACTGGCTCGAGTAGATTTAAGTCAGCAGTTGCTTTGTGTGGTATTGTTTTCTGTAGTAATATTTTGACAGTAATGTCTAATAAATGCAAACGAGTGGTACTCGACATTAAAACAGTCTGCGCTAGTGGCTTATCAAAGCAGTAACGCACTTTGTAAACAACAGAGTCGGGAATTACGTTAACAGGTTAAATAATTTTGTGTTATAATACAACTCACTCAAGTTTTTATGTTATTTTGAAATCCTATTTGAAATCAAATATGTATATCTTGTATATTAAAAGCATTATTATTTTGTAACTGAAATGTTTTTAGCGCCTACTTAGGAATGCCTAGCCATATTATGTAAACAATGCGTTTAGTGATTTTTTTAATTTTAAATTTAGACTGTTCAAAATTTTTTTGTAATTTAAATATACGTTGTTTAATCGCGGTTTTATTATTAGTGCAATGTTTTCCTGAAACGAATTTGGACGTTGCTATGAGGGGCGGGTGTTATAGATTTGTATCGACAGTCGGGATAAAAAAAATTTTATTAAATCATTTTTTTCCCCGTCATCGCTTTAACCGTGTTTTTTGATTATCCGTGGGCCCCTTGCCAGTCATTACCCCGGATAATCGGGAGTCTACTGTATGTAATGCTTGAAATACATGTGTGCTGGATATTATTTATCTTTTGCATCATGAGATTGTATATAGTTATAATTTTATTTTTTATGTTCTGTTATAGGTGAGATACTTGAAGATAATTGAGAAAAGTGGATATCAAGCTCTCCCGTGGGTACGATACATCACACAAAATGGGGATTACCAACTTCGGACAAACTAACAGACTTTTTTTTTATTAAAGTGTTTAGCTGTGATTGTGCTTGTAAATGAATTAAAAATTATGCTATTTTATTTAAAGTCACTTGTAAAATATTGTTTAAATGCTTAGGTTACAGTGTTCAAAACACAATATTTTTATTCTAAAAATGGTATCCGATGGTCAGAAAATAAATATGAAAATGAAAGATTTTTAAACTATTGTCTTATAATCTATTATTCAAAAAAATATGTATGAAGAAAATCTTTTCATTGCTGGTATGGCATCAGGCTCGTGTGCCATTAATTGGTGCATCATAAAGTGTGAAGTACATTTCACACTATCAACTTCTGTATCAGCAAAGTTATTATGTTGAACATTTTTGTAGACATATTTTTAATGAGGTTTTGTTTGCCTTAATTCAAATCTCTACTTAATCCCTCTTGTTGTTGACACATTTTCATTTTTAAAAAGATGGTGAGTTAAATATTATTGCTTCTTACAAAAGTTTTAATGAAAGATTATTAAGCACGTTGTTGTGGGCCGTGCCTGTCCATAAATCAAAGAAATAATTATTGTGTGTTCTGAAGTAAACAACATTTGCATAATGGTGGTTAGCACGTTGCTGCATAATTGAACCAGTAAAGTAATGTATAGACAAACTATAGTAAACTTGGCTTAATTTTATGGTTTTGTGAGTTCAACTACATTTAATACAACCCATGAAATATTCAATCTCGCATTCTACAATAAAAATAAATTTACTCGCTTTTCTTTTACATTCACAACACATCTTTTCAAAAAATATAAAAAAAACTTAACTTTTTTTTTTGTTGCTATTCTGTCTTTCAGTTGGATTATGGCTACATCCAAACTGTGCTCTTTAGTTGATAAACTATTAGATAAGAACACAAATGGGACAATGTAGCCACCCCAACTGGACAAGAGAGGAAGCGGATGACTACTGTAAATCCTGTCATATTTTGATAGAGACGATACTGGTTAAATTGTTGATCCAGGAAATATAAAGAAGAAGGAAGACCCTAAAGAAATGTGACAGGGAAAGCAGCACCACTGGGATGGAGATTTCACAAAAGTGGACTGGATCGGAAATTTTAGCTAATGCTGAAAAGACACTTAAGGTAATCACACTCTATATGACCACCGAAATCTCAAAGGTCTATAAAGCTCCGAGCAACTACATATTTACCTACAATCATACAACTGAAGGGCCTGGTCGATAAAGTACTTCTTGACAATGCTAAGATAAAGGAAGTGCTGGAAGCGCACAATGTGATGGCCTTAACAGCAAGATTCGAGCCAACATATTCTTCATGGTTCAAGGAAACATCTACTGTTACTCAACAGCAAGAGACTGGTTTACCTGATTGACGACAAAAAGGAAGTGTTGTTAATATACCCAGTTGAAGAGTCACACAATCCGGTGAGACGACTAAGATGCAAATATTACGAAATTTAAAACCTGTTAAGGATAAAATGCACTTCTCAGGGATTAAGAAGATATCATGAGGAGGAGTCTTAGTAGAAGCAGAGGATGAGCTCATGTTGCGGAAACTTCAGGAATCTGACAAACTGTGAGATTTCAAAATAAGGTTTGAGAAACCAAAGATATGGGGACCTCAACTCATTATTTATTATGTACCAAGGGATTATGATACAGAAGGAATTATAAGCCTCTGTGTATGTTTAGAATTTTTCTGAATCTGAGTTGGACAAAGAAGAGTTCATGAAAAGAAGAGTTCATGAATCAACACGTAAAGGCATAAAGACAAGCATAATCTGCATATAGTAATTGAGGCATCGTGCTAACTGAGGAACAGAATAGAGTCTGTTGGTCATATATACCTTGGATTTTCGTCATGCCCAAATAAAAAAATTATTTCGGTTCCTAGGTCCTATAATTGCCAATCTTACGACCATACTACATGGAAATGTCGTTCAGAGATCTGCTGTTCCACTTGTGGATATACTGCACATAAATATACTAATTGTTCTAATAAAAATGAATGGGGTAGTTGCACAAATTGTTGCAAAAACATGCAATAAATGCACTGTAGAGTGGATTTGACTAAGTGCCCGTTTTATAAAAAAAGCCTCCTGCAATAGAAGTTGAAAGAATTGCCTATGAGTAATATATCATGGAAAATAAAATTTGGTCAGTTAAATTTGCAATGGTGGGTAGTTACTACAAATGAAATTATCATTATGGCACAAAACATAATATGGGTAAACCTCACAGTCCATAATGGCTACGACTTTCCCAGCTTTTAAATTATCCATAGTGAATGCCTTCGCTGACTGGTTGAAGACTTCTGTGACTACAATAATAAAGCATTTTCCGCCAGGGGTTCAGGGGTATAGACCCATGATGTTCAGGGCGACTGTGTGTAAAGGCTGTTTGGGTCACCTGGGCACTTGTTGATTCAACCCATCGAGACGATGGGACCTGCGTTGCTGACAGAGCAGGCAAACATGCACATTTTCTTAAATTTAGGAAGACCTCCCTTAGCAACTGCTCTGCTCAGGGGTGGCCAGTCAATATGTAGTCGTGGAGAAGATGTAATATGGTGGGACGTGCATATGCATCTGCCAACTTTGCTCGTCACCAGGGCCCTTTGTCTGCAATGGTCAATTTTTTTTTTTTTTTCCTAACCTAAATTAATTACTAAGTATGTTTGGGAGGGGTCTGGGTTAGGGAGAGACTCTAAGTGAGTCTCAGGCCAAAGCCTATACACTCTACACATGCAGGGGGTACCATGCGGAGAGGGGAACATGCATATGTGCTTAGGAGGGGGATTGGCCAGCCATGGCAGCAATTGGCGCCATGAATAACTCCCCTCACTTGGTTATTCTAGACTATAACTAGAGTTAAGTTGGGCCCTGGTAAAACCTCCATAGACAGAGGGAAAACCCTGGGCACTGACATGCGGGATGCAAAATGTCATGCATTATTAGTGCAGGTTGGCTACAGGAACAGAAGGATGGTTCAGGAAGAAGAGTTGGACGGAGTAGAAAGTATCTACTAAGCAATTTGGGGGCTTGGACATTTCTGTCCGCTTTTTGGGTTGGTGGCACTGGTTTTTAGGGCGACATTATGTCGTTTCCCAAGCTGCCAGTCAGCCAGCCTTAAACTAGAAGAAAGAGAAAAATAATAATGGTGCTAGGTCTAGACCCGGCCTCTAGCTGAGCTACCTTGCTGCCCGGCACTTGGCACCGCCAGCCAGTAGCATTCCACTCGTTGGCCAGGTCTGTTTCAACGGTGTATATTTGCACTACAAGGCATGGTCGGTACTTGTCCGGGCAGCACTATAATTAAGCGGCTTAAGGCCTTGTGCAGCGTACCTCTTCACCCACTTACACGAGCAGCATTCCACTCATTGGCTAGGGCTGCTTCAATGGTGTGTATTTGCACTGCCGCAGCGGTTAGAGGCACAACACCTACTCTAGAGTTTAATTATTATTTTTAAGAAACTGCTAAGCCTAATATTCCACCCTACTGCACCCACCATTTGTTGCAGCATTCCACTCGGCAAGGTCAGCTTCAACGGTGTATATTTGCACTGACAGCTGGCAGGCACAGCAGAGTAGCACCTAATTTACTATTATTTAAATTAATCAAGCCCCCCGATTATTTAAATAAATTTTAATTTAAATTTCGAGCTGCCTTGTGTGGGTTTAAATAATTAAATTATTTAAGTAAGCCATGAATTGAAGTGAAACCTCGCAGGTTAAATGCCTATGCGAAAGCAGTAGCCAGTAATTCAAAATCTCATGTCTTTCAGAAACACAACCAGCACTGGGGGTGAAGCCATCCAGGCGGGCCATGCCCATCAGTCATAGAGAGTCAGCCCTAGCACGTCAGGCAGTGAACTCCTGGGAGCCGAACCATCACCCGCATGCTTCGGACCATTTTGAATTAGCATTCAAACAGGTTGGTCGTGCGTGAAAGTGTGTGTTGACTGGTGGGCGCCGTGTAAGCCTAGTGGGAAGGCTCTACTCATAACATGTTCTATGAGCTGCTTGGGTGACGCGGGCTCCACGCGCGAGGATGCATGCACGGAGCCGGCGGAGAGGTACTGCGCTGCTCCGATTTTTATTATTTATTTTTTTTTCCTAACCTAACTAAAACTAAGTGTATTTGGGAGGGGTCCGGGTTAGGGAGGGACCTAAGTGTGTCTCAGGACGAAGCCTATACGCCTTAGTCATGCTGGGATTAGCCATGCAGGGAGAGGGTCTCATGCATCGTGGCTGAGCGCTGCTCCGAGCGCCGGCAACTAGTTTTGCTTGGAGGGGGTCGCGCGCTGATTGGCTGTCAGGCTCGGCCAATCAGGGGGCGCCTCGCCCGCAGCTACGGCGGGCGGTGCGCCAGGATTGATTTCGGCATCTTATACTTCTGTGTATTATTTGGATCATAGTTTCCAAGGGAGGAAATATGCGGATTTAAGCTATTTACGCATTTATCGTAAAAATTTTGGGTTGTGCGGATATAATAGTCTTGCAAAGTTTCTGTGTTAGTTTCACTGTGCAAGTTCTCTACTGGACAGTATATTGGGGCGTCTGCAGCGATTCGAATGCATCTATTCTGAACTCGCTGCAGTTTTATTAGATGGCAGTATGCTGCAGTAGCCCAGACTGGGGCTGCATACGTGATTATCAGGCGTATGAGAGCTTTGTAGAGCAGTAAGCCATTTTTAACTGTGCTGCCACATCGCCTGCTCATTACAGGATATAATGCGTGCATTCTAACCTGAGCTTGGGTTTGTTTGATGTCAATGTGCTGTCTCCACAGAAGTTTCCTATCCATGTGGACACCTAGGTATTTAACTACGTCCTTGTGAGGGATTACCTCATCAAATAGGCGTAGTTGCGGTCTGTTGTCGGCTGGCGGGACGTTTTTGCGTGTAAACACAATCGCCTCAGACTTGGTCGTGTTTACTTTTATGCGCCAGGCTGTACACCACTGTTCGATTGCAGTGAGCGCTGCCTGGAGCCTGGTAGTGGCTAGTTGTAGGTTATGAGACCTGCTATACAGTACAGTGTCGTCTGCATAGCAGCCTAGCTTGACTAGTCTATGTGCGGGGCGAGGCATGTCTCGCACATATATATTAAATAGTACATGGCCTAGGATGCTGCCCTGTGGCACTCCGGCTTTAATTAATTTTAGATCAGACGTTGCCCCTTCAGTTGACGCTCTAAAGGTTCTGCCTGCTAGATAGGATGCTATAAGTTTAGTGTAGCAATCTGGGAAGTTTGCTTCATACATTTTATATATGAGCCCTGCATGAAAAACTCTATCAAAGGCCTTTTCTACATCTAGAAACGTGGCAACTACGTAGTCTTGGATGTTAAATGCGCTGGTTATCTCTTCAGTAAGACGGACCAGTTGATGGTTAGTCGAATGAGCACTGCGAAAGCCAAATTGCTCGTTCGGCAGTAAGTTCTGTTCATGTATGTGTACATTAAGTCTATGTAAAATTATACGCTCTGCAACTTTAGACACAGTACTTAAGAGGCTTGTTGGCCTGTAGTTCTGGGGCAGTGTTTTGTCCTTGCCCGGCTTGTGGAAGACTATTACTTTAGCTTCCTTCCACTGGGAGGGGAAAATATTCAGTCTGAGCATTGCATTAATGCATTCAGCCAAATATTCTAAGGCTTCGTCTGGTAGCTGTTTGAGAACAACTGCTTGTATGCCGTCGTTCCCAGGGGCTTTTCGCGGCTTCATATTCTTGATAGCACGCTTAATTTCTTGGGCCTGGGTGGGGAGAGGCTCAGAGATTGTGGGTTGGCGCAGATTAGCGCGGAGTTCGCGGTAAATTTGCGCTATGAATGGCCTGTCACAAGGCTGCAAATTGGGCTGGAATGCTGTTTCTAAGGTGCTTGCAAAAGCATGCGCCTTGTCTTGGGGAAGAAAGGCAAGTCCATTATTTGTTTGGAGGGGTGGAATTCTATCTACTTTATTCAAAATTCGCTTAGTTATTCCCAGGCACTTCCATCCTGTACATTGAGCTTTGCGATTTTGGCTTCCCACTGGCTGCTTCGCCACAACGAGAGTTCATCTGATATAGCAGTTTGAAGCTCGTTGATTCTGCGTTTAATAATGTGCGTGCGTCGCCGTGTGTATTCTCGGCGCAGTCTGTTCTTTTGCGATATCATATTGCAAATGTATGCTGGCAGCTCGTCATGCACTAACTTAACCTCCTTTTCTGGGATGCACCGGCTAATTCCGTCTTGAATTTTCGCGGTAAAATTGGTTATAGCGGTTTCTAGATTATCACTATTATTTATTTCATCAAGCTCTGAAAGATTTAATGACAAAAAATTTTTAAACCCAACCCAATCTGCATTTTTGTAATCCCTAACTTTACGAGGTGGGTTTGATTCGACATTCGCATCGTCAAAAATTAAGTGAACAGGGAAGTGGTCAGACGTTAAGTCGTGTACAACTTCGAGTTCGAATCCTGAGTTCACACGTTTATTAATAACGATGTCTAGTACATCTGGGAGAATTCCCACATGCCCTGGTAGTTGTGATTTAGTTGGTGGTTATAAAGGATTGTACAATTTGGTGTGGCTCGCTTGCTGTTCCACTCCCTGTGTTTAGCATTTATGTCTCCTACAGCGAGGAAGGTCGGGGCCGCCCCATACAGGGCGTCCAGATCAGCCTCACTCAGGGACCTACCTGGTCGCGCATACATAGAAACAAGTTTTATGTTTTGCCTGTTAATAGTTAGGTTAATTGCTATTGCTTCGAGATTCTGAAAATCGGGGAGCTGCCACTCAGTGTGCTTTATACTTTTATGGACAATAAGGGCTACTCCCCCGCCTCTACGATTTTCTCTGTCGCGCCTTTAGATTACATAATTTAATATAGTAATTCTATCAGTCGGAGTTAAGTGGGTTTCATTAATCGCAGCTATTTTTATTTTATATTTATCTAAATGGTAAATTAATTTCGGTCGTTTATTTTTAATGCTGCGTGCATTCCAGAATAGGAGGGACTTAAGACTATGGGCCGCGGTTGGTATACAACACTGGGCCGGATTATGAGCTGCCATTAAGCTTGGCAGCGAGTGTTTGAACGAAGCCCATCATGGCGTGGACTTTGTCGGGCAGGGAGATGGCTGGGTCGCACCATATTACCATCAGCTGGCACATGGGGACGATTGTATCGGCCAGAGTCGAGTCCGTGTTGAAGGTACTCAACTTTGTCAATACTTGCATGAAGTCAGCCATGCCAGGTTGGGCTGGCTGCTCCGTGCGCATGGGCGGGGCTGATGGCTGCTCTGGGGCCAGGTCAATCAGCATGTCGGCCTCAGGTGCAGGTGCTGCCTGAGGCTGCTTGGGCGGGGGCGTTCGCTGTGCTGGTGCTGCTGGAACCAGTCTGGTGGCCAGCGGCTTGGGCTGGGCAGGCTGCTTGTCGCGAGCAGGCTGCTGTGCCCTCTCCTGGGGGGGCTTCTGGGGTTTGCCCTGGCCATTTTTATGGCCAGTGGCATTTTTTTTGGGCCCTTGTGGTCCCTTTGGCATGCGCAGCCAAGGGTTGTTGGCCAGTACTGGATACTCCAGCTCATTGTACCCCTGACTGCACTGCTGCAGTGGCGTCCAGGGGTTGACGCCAGCCTGGGTCATGTACTGGCCGAAAGTGGCGGGCGGTGGGTACCTGGGGGGGGCCCCAGGGATTCTGCCTGGGGGGGCCCTGGTAGCCGGAGGGGCCTGGCTGTTGAGGCTGGGCTTGCTGCTGCAGTGCAGCCCGCCTGTTGTCCCGCAAGTCACGGCGAGACTGCTGCTCGTGCCTCTTGCGGACGTCGGGGGGGAGGTGACGGCGGGTCTCCTTCTTGTACGCTTCACAGCCTCGGTAATTAGCGCAGTGCTGCAGCTCTCAGTGCGCGCACTTTTTGAATTCGGGGTTTCCCCCGTTTGGACACTCAGTGGCTCGGTGGGGCCCGCTGCACCACCGGCACACAGTTGGCAGTTGGCAGTTGGCAGTTGGCAGTTGCTACACTGGCTAGGTCCTGACGGGCGCCTGTAATTGACCACACGCACAAGCATGCCGCCGAACTCGGTCAATGCGTAGATGCGCTCATAATCACACGTCTGAGGCACCTCTACCACCAATGCATCACATTTTTCTCTGCGCTGCCTGTTCTCTAAGAACCAGTGGTTCTGAACAGGCAGATTCAGAGCTGCAAATTCCTCCAGGAGGAAATCGGCCGGGGTGTGGCGGTGAACTCCGCGCAACACAAATTTCTTAGGCACTTCGTCGCTCTGTAGGAGGACGGAGTGCTGGGCGCCTATTGCTTTTAGGGCCTGGACTGCTCTTTGGTAGTCTGGGACGGACGCAGGATTCACCTGAATCTCGTCCTTGCCGCGGTTCTGGCAGGTGAACTTTTCCGCCAGGGCCTGCTTGAGTGCGGTGTACACCCTTGGGTAGGTGTGCCCCTGGTCCAAGAAGACGAACAGGGGCTTCACTTTTTGTTTTTTGGCTGGTGCCGCAGCTCCGGCGGACTGGCCTGCTACTGGCTGGGGGGGACGGGGGGCAGGGCCCGCCTCATCATCGGAGCTGCCAACATCAAGATGTTGGCGCTTGTTGCTCTTTCCCGCCACCGACCAGCTTCCCTGGTCGTCTGGGGGGTGGGGCCCTGAGGGGGCCTCGTCAGTCACCATTGTTGTGGCTGTGGTTGACATCCTGAGCTCACACAGAACTACCCACTAACCCAATCAGCCCGGTCAAGCCGGGCTGCCGGCTATGCTGTAGGGGCAGCTATGCACCCGGGCCTCTCTGTGTGCTACACTATCCTATACCTATGCAGTAACTGTTACAGCCTGTGCGCAAGGCGCACAATTTAAGTTGTCGTGGCAGTGTTAGCACTTAAAAGTGTTAGCACAGCTTGAAGAGTCTCTTCACACGGCCGCAGGTTGCCTCTCGGGGGCGCTGGTTGCCTCTTGAAGAGCTTCACCGCTGCCGAAGGCGAACTCCCTTGTCCAAAATCCCTTCTCCAATGGTCAATTCTGACCCCCCCCCCCCCCTAGCTTAAATACAACTCATCCATACAATGGTTACTGATACAAGCGATACACATTATAACACAGGCCATCAGTTGTTCCCCCAGTAACCCGCAATCAAGAACACTATTTAGTTATTACGTACACATAGCACTGACAAGCATCTTACATTGTACATTAATTATAAAATACATACGCACTGCAATAAATGTCAATAATGCTTGATGCCATCTAGGTTAGGGTTGCGGTACCACTCGTCGCCTATACCCCAAGGCTTGCGTAAAGAAGCCTGTGGGATACTGCTTTCTTTGCGAGGCGGCCATGTTGGTTTCAGAGGGAGGAGCATGTAGCACTCGTACCAAGAGGCCGAGGCCAAACGCGGGACACGACAACATGTTAGTGCATTTCGACAGGGCCAAACTTTGGTCTATTGTATTCTATTGCATGCCTGTGGTCACCCTTCATTTGGTAGAGGATGACCCCATCGCTTCTTGACTGGGGTCTGTTTGAACGAAAATCGGTTCTTACTGGATCAGTCATAACAGGGTGTGGCACTCGCGAAAGTGTTGCTTGACCATGTTTTATTACAGAATATTTTTGCCATCACAAAGAATTTTTGTCACACCAATATCCTTAATGCATCCCCGAAGTTTTATATAAGCAAATATATACAGGTTAATGCCACGTGGTCGGCTCCCTGGACGACATCAGCACATGGCAGAAAAGTGTATGTGTATTAGATTTCATTATGTTGAGCTTCAAACCTTAGTTTGTGTGAGCACATCATTGTATTTCGTTGCATATTAAAATTTTACCTCAACATGCCTTAAGTCTTAAGAAGTATAACTCCAAAAACAGTTATGATGGATCCAACTAGCACCTATAGTTCAAAGTAACAATGGGCAGTGGCGTAGCAGGGATTTCAATTGGGGGGGGGGGGGGGGGGGGGTCAGCATTTACTCATCCTCAACATGCATCCATCCCCACTTTGAGAGTGGGGGGCCCGGGTGTTCTCCCCCGGGAAAATTTTGATATTTAGGTGCTAAATGGTGCTATTTAAGACCATTTTCGGTAGTTTTGCAGAGGTTTTAAAATGTTATTTTATAAGCAAAATAATATTGACATGACAGAATCTACATGATTTTGCAACTAATATAATTTCAACCTGAATCAATATACCTATCTTACAGTCTTAATACACTACATTGTATAGGAATTACACCATCAATTTCCATTTTTTGTTCGTTGTCTGCACATTTACTGAAGTACAAATTGAAGTCGCCTAGGTTTTTTCGTTAGTTCTTTCAAAATTTCATCTGTAGATATTTGTACACTGCGGTGAATTGAAAGCATTGCCAGCCCATTCAATCTGCCCTGAAATGAGAAATCAGAAAAGTGATATCAAACTATAAACACAGTATATTTGCATAGTTATTCTATACTTGAGTTGAGAGTTCAGATATTTGGGTGTCTCTTAACATCTGATTTTTTAAGGTGATGAAGATGACATGAACTGATGAGGTCGATATGAAGCAAAGATGGAATGCTGGGGTTGGGGGAAATGGGAAATTCCCAAGAAAACCCACTGCCCTGTATTAATGTCCTTCACCTATATATTATTGACTTGAATGGCAGAATGAGTTAATAAAATACACACACATAAGTTTTTTTAACTGAATTCTTTGAGTTTCACAGCAATGTTTACTACACCATGTTATAAAAAACACAGTTAAAATACAACTCTTACCTAAGATACTGTGTTTCGGAGATAGGTCTTGATCCTTTTAAGGGAAGAGAAGGACCTCTCTACAGAAGCTGTTGATATAGGCAGTGTGGCTAATATCTGAAGTAGGCGAAACACATTCGGAAACATGTCACGATTGCACTGTACTAATGCATCCATGGCATTCTGAGGCTTCTTCTCGATATGTTGTCACTTTCTATACCAGAGTCTGATTTCTGCCATTATGGTGGAATTTGGGTCATTCAAATCCCAGTGATAAAAACTAAGAAGTTTCTCAATATCTTCCTCAGAGTCAGCTTGTAAAGAGTCTATATCTGCAGCACCAGGAATAATTGCATGGAATCCTTTCAGCAGAGATGAATGACATATAATTCTACTGTTTAATTCTGTTATGAATGTGTCCAAGAAAGGAATAAACACAGCGATTCTGAAATAATTTTCTGGGGATGCAGAATACTCTTGGGGATTTGGTCTGTGGTTTTGCCTGCCTGTGGTTCTCGGTAGATTCAACAACACTCCATTTTTATCTGCGATGGTTTTAGCTTCTTCGAAAATGATATGGAAATGATTTTCTGCATCATTCCTCAAAACTTGGATTTCTTGAAGAGTCAGCTGAGCCATATCTACTGCTTCTCTCAGGTCAATATTCTTTCTCTGTAAATACTTACTGAATGGCAAACCAATGCTGAATACTTTTTTCAGTATCATCAGAGATATCAAAAAATTGGACTGCTGAATGGCACTTTTAAGAATTGCTGCTTGCTGTGATGTGTCGGACGAGCCTTGCAAGTGAGTAATTTGTTCAAGTGATTCTACTACTGGTTCCAGGAGCTCACAGAAATCACTTACAGCATGATAATGTTCAATCCAACGTGTTGCTCAATTTCTCTTAAGTGTTCGAGCATGATGGTCAGAAACCATTTCTTGTATGGCATTAGTGAGAACAGCTTTCCTCTTTGGATGAATAAAAAAGTCATGTGTCTTTCCAATAATTCCGATACAATTTCGAATATCCTGGACTTCGCAACATTTAGAAATTACAAGATTGAAGGAGTGAGCTGCACAATGAATATAAATAGCTGTAGGGTGATTGGTCTTCACGTGTGCTTGAACTCCATTAAACCGTCCTGACATTGCAGCTGCTCCATCATATCCTTGTCCTCGAAGATATTGTAAATGAATTCCAAATGATGTGAGACTTGATAAAATCAGTTCTGAAATTCCTTTACCTGTGAAATCTGATGTACTGACAAATTGCAGGAAGTCCTATTTCAACATAATTGCTTTTAGGTCTACATATCTAACACAGAGGGACACTCGCTCCACACCAGAAATATCAGCTGTCTCATCAGCCAATACAGCAAAGCATTTTGCTTCATTGACCAAGTTAACTATCTTTGCAAGAAGCACAGAATTACAGGAATCAATCATCTCGTTCTGAATTGTTGGACTGATGTATTTGTTGTTTTCTCCAGGATTGCTAAGAACACTTCTTCAGCTGTCGTCTCCTTGGGCTCTAAATCGAAGAAGTGCACGAAAATTGCCCTCATTACTTTCAGGTTCTTCTCCAAGAACGATTTTTCCCGAATCTCTGTGACCACGGAGATCTATTTCTTGTCTTCCGCAGAATGTGACTGCTTCGATTATCGGGACAATAACTTTCCTGTTTGCCTCAATCTGCTTAGCACGCTGTTTGTCACTTTGGTTTTGTACCGAAAATTCTGTAGGACAGGTTGAAACAACCAGAAAGTGCTCCGCATCAGCAACACAGCCAATGTGATACTGGAGAGATTCATGTTTTGAGAATGATTCAGTAGCTTTCCTCCAACAATCAATTTTTTTTGACCTGACAACATCTAATAAATCGATGAACGCCGGCTGCACGCACGAAAAAGTGTCCCACTACGGATGTCCCACTACGGATGTCCCACTACGGATGTGCCCTGTTTGCTCATTGTACACATGTGTGGCATCTCTCTTCATGCTCATTGTACGCATGCGCGGCATCTCTCTTCCACTCGATTGGAACAACCATCGATTTGACTTTTCAATCATATTTTCGTCGTTTGAATTATTAATATTATGTAATTTAACGATCGTCCACCGATTTTCAGCACAATTGGTACGGTTATTTAAAAGTAATGTTGAATATTCAAATACGTTTTGAACCAACAATGGAGTTTTACAGTTACACATAATTCAAATTACACTCGAGATCTTTTGCACAATGTTTTAAAAAATATTGTAACACATTATAAATAAGTTTGGTGTATTTGGGATGCGTATTTGTTATCAAATCGTGTTTTAAAAACGAAATATTATTCTTCTACCCTGAAAAAAAGTTTATTTATATATATATATATATATTTATTATGAAACAACAAATTTTCTTGTGTGGTCTTGGGGTCAGTGTCGCAAACTTTCAATTCAAAGGATGTCGGTTCGAAGCCTGGCAGGTGTAAAACTTTTTTTTGTACTTCTAAAAATAAATACGGCGCATGCAACATTTCAATAGTAATAAATATATTTGAATTAATGAATGAATGCAACTAAAAGTAAATTTATTAATTAAATTGTACATTTCATTTCACTCCTTTGTATCCATACAAAATAGTGATAATTCAATAAATATGATTCAAATTAAAAAAAAATTTCTTTCTCAAAGAATATAATATTTTTAATGCCTAAATGGTTTGGTTGCAGAAGCCTATTACGGCTCAGTCTCAGGCCGAATATGATATTTCCTTTTCTTCTGGATCAATCATTTCATCAATGGTTTGTTATGACGTCACGTTAAACTATCGTCCGTAAACCGACTTTACAGACAACCAATTTTTTTTTTTGGGGGAGGGCAGTTTTTTTTTTGCCAAAATCCCAAGTTCTTGTGAGTTTATTCCAGCTCCTGATTTTGAAAAAAGGACACACAACTTACAAAATGACCCATTTTCTTTACCTGAATAACATAGCCATGGCCACCGAGTTAACCAGCTATGCTGGAATTTCAGAAAATGCTTTTTCTCTGTACAGCTTCCTTTTCTACGTTCCGTTGCAGGAAATTTGTAGGTTTGTGGAGGCACCCGAATACTTTTCAAAACTTCCTCTCGCTCGTGATCATTCAACAGTCTGTTCAGGTAATGTGTGAAATATCTTTTGCATCTACGCTCTGAGTTGCATTAACATTCATATTTTTATCATGCATAACATCTGTATCTGAAGCTATTGCATTTGTATGGTGTTCGGCAGGGGCGCAACAACTAAATTTCCAAAGGGGGGGCAATATACCTTTTTATAAAGAATCATCAATCCCCCCTATTGAAGCAGGGGGTCCGGGGGTCCTCCCCCGGGAAAATTTGTATTTCAAGGTGGAAAATGGTGCTATTTAAGCAGTTTTATTATCTAAAAATTGATTACACAGCACTTTCTTTGCCCCCGGTTATCACCACTTTAACGTTTCAGAGGGGGGGGGGGGAATACCCTTGCCCCCCCCCCCCCCCCCCCCCCCTGTTGTTGCGCGCCTGGTGTTCGGTATCGTGAGATGTAAATGGGCATTGTCTTTTGGCAAAGAATTTTGAAATAGAAACCTGGCACTTACGCTTTTGTTTATCCATAATGAAATGTCCAAAATTCTTTTCTGAAAAGATAAAGAAAAATTAAATTTGTAGAAGTTTTAAACCTATTGAGATTATATATTTAAATAAAACATTAAAATAAACAATAAAATTCTACTGTAGTGTGTTAGATGTCTTATGTTAAACCAGAGAAAATAATTAAATCATAGTAGTTAGAAGAATGTAATTGTAAGCATTCAGGGGCGTAGCCAGGGGGGGGTTTTAGGGGTTCAACCCCCCCCCCCCCCTTAGCTCCAAATCTTTAATTAATTTCTTATTCATCACTCAAACAAATTTCATATTAAAATTAATAAAATTTTTACCATTACAATATTTAAATTTAAGTACCAAAAACTGCTAAAATAGCACTATTTTACACTTTAAAATCCAAATTTTCCCAGGGGAGGACCCCTGGACCCCCCGCTTTAATACGGGAGGGGGGGGGGCATGCTTCTTAACACCCCCCATACACAAATATTGGCTACGCCACTGTAAGCATTGCATTACTGCAATGTTAGATTTTGTTTTACTTTTTTAAAACAAAATCATTCCTCAAACTCAATTCATATGAGAAATTATTTTTTTCCTAACTATAACTAACCTAGGCAGATATTGTCAAAGGATGAAATGTACAGAATGGAAAAAAAATTATATATTAATTAAATGATAAGTTTATAATTAGATATGGTGATTTATCGCAAAAAATGTTTCCAGCTGACATAGTTTTCAAAATAATATAGCTTGCTATGAATGATTTAACTGGAAATGGGAATTTTGTCACGACATAATTCTTTGAAGGCAAATTACAGATGTATTGCGTTGTAGAAGTGAAATTCTCGCTATACACACGCTGGCCAGTAGCGAAATAAAACCTTCAGTAAGTCATGTATTTGCAGTTTGCACAGCATATTGCAGTCCAGCAAACAGCCAATTTATACGCGATAAATCACCACCTCTACAAATAACATTTATTCGAGTGGCATACTGCATGCAACATGGAATACTTTCATCATCATTAAATGGTGGCACGAACACCGAACAGATAAAATTATTTTTAATTACTGTAAAATTTACATTCAGAATGGGAATATTGTGAAAGTCCGTAATCAGGGCTCTAGTGCAAGCTGTTTTTAAATAAAATGGTAAAGTACGAACGAATGTGAATAGTACAAGCAGAGAAGACTACTTTACAAAGAAATATCTTAATTATATTTGCTGTCGCCCGGGTTCTCGTGTTCGAGACTCGGTGGTGTTCCTAGCGGGAAGGCTGTTCTCTTGCTGGGAAACGTGTCCGGAGGGCGCCAGGCTAACGCGGTGGTTAGCCACGAGGTGGGTCGTGAGGTCCGAAAGCCCCTGCGTGGCCCACTAGGAACGGCGGCGGTGGTGATGATGTTAGGGATCCCTAATGCCTGTTGCCCCACTGGCCCTACACAGCATAGGACGCTGATCCCTAACTGGATTGGTGAGGTTCAGAAATAACGTACACGGCTTTGCACTGTCGTTCACACGTCACGCGCGGAGTGTGCGGAGTGGACGTTTAATTACGTTGACAAATTACACTTGCAATTACATTCACACGATTTCCCTACATAAAGTACACTGTCATTAAACACTGGGCGCTCTGACGCGCCGTTGCTAAAGTTACGTCCTCACGCCAGTCGAGGTTGAGGGAGAGAGTTTGATTAGAGGCGGCTCATCCCGTAATCAGTGAACGGCGACGCGTAATGCGTTGTGCGGGGCGTGTTAAGTTGACGCGGCTGGGTTAGGACCTACACCGGAAAAGGACCGGGCGCACACGGGGAGTAGTTAAAAAAGGTTTCGAGGTCTGACTATAGTTACCAGATGGAAGCTCAATGAAGACAAAGAGATGATGGCTCCCCGTGGGACGAGCGTCCGTCCCGGTCCGCGATTCGCGCTGTACTGGCGTCTGGCCCTGGCGCGAGGTGAGGGGTGAACTCCCTGTCACGCCAGAGTTTCTAAAGTTCTGTTATTTGTAAAAAATTATATTAATAACAAAATGCAAGTGGCGACTGTTCGTTGCTTGATAACTGCTCCAGTGGCGAATGATAAATGCTAATTTGGGGCGGTTTTAGTTAATTCACATATTACACTATTGAATTCAGGCTGAAGGCCGCAAGGGGAGCACTCACAGCTGTTTTAGTAAAACACGACACGTGAGTGGCCCGGGCACTCCTATGTCGCACTTGTGTTGCACGGTGTTGTTAATTCAAAGTGGCGTATTCATTAAAGTGTAGTGAATTTACAGTGTACATGACTCGGTTTGTCTTGCCAATTAAGTTAAGGGCGTTGATAATACCTTACAGTTCCGCGGCGCTCGTCTGACTCGGGTGGGCCATGGCTAGGGGTGCGTTCCGTTAGCGGGTCGGATACTGGCGGTTGCAGGTCGGGCTTTAGGGTGGCCTTCGGCCGGACTACGTCACATTTATGTAACAGCAAAGGAACTATACCTGAGTCATTCACAAAAAAAATTGTGGCTGAAAAATCTTTCGGGCAATTATAGAAGGCACCATACAGGTTACTACTGCAGCAGACAACATGCACTGGCACTGTACTGTTCCCTCAAGTCCTTCAAAACAACTGTGTGCTGTGTGAAACGAGGAAAGGAGCAGGTATGCTCTGTCCAACGCCCGTCAGGTAGTGGTTGTGCATACTTATCCCGTGACGTCACGGCCACATCGTCTACCAGCCAGGCTCCAGGCGGGTAAGTTTTAAGGCGACCTTTTGTGTCTCTGGGGGGGGGGGGGGGGACAAGTCACCGGTACACCCCCCCCCCCCCCCCCCCTTGGTTTATACGCCACTGACAACAGGGTTTAGACTTTAAATAGAAACTTGTGAGTCTTACTTTGAATAAATACATAACTCTGAAATTAGGTTTCAATGTGGCACAGCTTAATTTCTCTTTGGAACATTTAATTAAAACAAAAATATTGACACTGCTCAAATAATTATAGGTAAATAAATTAAAAATAGTAAAGACGCAGGGATTTTTTTTTTTTTTTTTTTTTTTTTTTTTTTTTCCCAAAAATTTATGTAAAGATTAGTAATCTATGCGCTAGGGAACAAGGCGTCTAGCGAGACACCCGATGAGGAAATAGGTAGTCAGCTGTAAACTGTTTACAAAGATGCAGTGTTGTCGTGTTCTGCGTTTGACCTCGGTACGAGTGCTACATTCTCCTCCCTCTGAAACCAACATGGCCGCCTCGCAAAGAAAGCAGTATCCCACAGGCTTCTCTACGCAAGCCTTTGTGTATAGGCGACGAGTGGTACCACAACCCAAATCTAGATGTCATCAAGCATTATTGACATTTATTGCAGTGCGTGTGTATTTTATAATTAATGTACCATGTAAGATGCTTGTCAGTGCTACATGTACTTAATAAATAAATAGTGTTCTTGATTACGGGTTACTGGGGGGGACAACTGATGACCTGTTGTATAATGTGTATCGCTTGTATCAGTAACTATTGTATTGAGAGGTTGTATTTAAACTAGGTATTAATCGATATAAATTCTCTAGGTCCGCTTTGATATTGTCTAGTACTGGATTTTGAATGCCAGGGGATTGCTAGGGATGCAAGTGCCCCTGGCGGTAGGTGTAAACTAGAGGTGGGTTGGGACTAGTGATGGGCAGAACGGTTCTTTTGACCGAGTCTGTTCATTTGGATCAGTTCCGTGAAATGATTCGTTCAGAACGATTCGGTCATCTCGGTCAATTCGTTCTTTTCTGTATATGGGATCTGGCTCTTTTATCAGGTGTCGTAACTCGTTCATCCTTTAGAGTATTATGTACGTATTTTTGTATTTGAATTTGAACATTGCTTTCCGTAGCCAGTGAATCACAGTTGCGTATATGAAACAAGATTATTTATATTTTATTACATTTAAAGTTACAAATATTAATATATAAGCTATTTACACTTTAGTGACAGTAAAGTGTTTACATGTAGACCAACACATTTACAGAAAAAAAGACAAAAATTTAATACTACTACTGCGATTCAGTATGAAGAGAAACAAATTAAGTACATTAATTAACCAAAAAATGGTAAGTGTGAACATTTGTAGTTACTTTCACTGTTATTTTTAATTCATATGGTTTTTTTCTTCTTCCTAATTTGTGTATGTGAATGTGAAAAAGCAATTTTAAACCACTACTTAACAGTTGACATTTTCAAGTATAGATACTTTTCATGTTACCCTATTTTATTTGATCAGTTATCGTTTGCTCATGTGAACATGCGCACGCTGTGATTACTAATTCTTCAGACTCCTGACGTCATGAATCATTTCACGAACGAATCAGACCGGGCGCGTGGCCGGTTCTCTCATCTCGTTCTCTCGTTCTCTCGTTCTCTCCGCGTTTTCGTTCTTCCGAATCTTTCAAGGTACCGGCTCTCAAAGAGCCGGATCTTTACATCGCGACCGAATCGCAAGATTTCGTTCTCTCAAAGATTCGTTCTTTTTGAACGAATCGTTAACGAACGACCCATCACTAGTTGGGACAGCAATTTTCGGTATCAGTTAGGGATGCAACATCGCTCTGAAAAACATCGATATCACGAACATCGATGTTCAAACGAAAAAAGCATCGATGTCAAAAAACATCGTTCTGACAACCGATACATCGATGTTTTAACCGATGTTTTTAAATATCAGGAAAAACATGCCAAAATGATTTAAACTATAGTATGTAGCCAAAAACCATACCTACTACAGGTTCCTGACCACAATATCCACAACCCATTTACAGTCGTGTCTCATGCAGAACAAAAACATGTATTAAAAACAAAGTCTGCTACCAAAAACTTAAAAATCCGCATGAACTACTTGACCAGCTCTCAGTAAACTTCAAAGAGTTGTGGACAAATTTAAATGACTACAGCTTCACAACTTTAGCAGAAATAAAGGTAAACATTAGAAGGGCATGTCCGTAATTCAAATGTATGTAAAACTGGCCGTCTGTTCGGGGTTTATGTGTGTTAGTGAGGCGGAATGATAAGCGCGACGCTCGCTGGTGCTTCCAGCGCGGTATAGCCTCTAAGCGCAAGGCTCTGAACTGGCGCGCATTCGTCTCGTCGTCACAGGATAACTGTGAAAGTTGAGCGGTGACCGTAACATTATATAGCGGAGAAATGAAGAAAAAGGTGTACTGCACTGCCCTTAAGTGGTTTCAAGATTCTGTATCGGTTGTTTTATGCCTAAAAATTACTCCGAAAAAAAAACATTTAAGCCAATTTTCACTCTACTAAAAACACAGTTTAAAAACTTAATCAGAATTCAAAAGTACCTTTCGGCATTCAGCGAACACTCAAATGCTTTTCGTAAACAGACCCCACTTGGATATCTTGAGTAGTTTTCAAATCACGTTTTTCCTGAAGCTCTCCGCACCGTGTGTGTGCCCGGACAGCCTTGTTTTTTATGTTTTTAGTTATCATTTCATGAATATATTGTAAATATTAAAGATCATGAGAGATCTATCTATCCAAAAAACCATTGCGATACGTCATCTAGTTTTCAAGAAACTTTTTTTTTTAATTTTCTATACTTATAAAACTTACATTTTTAAGTATAAATACATATTGCAAATGCTAAACCATTTTGGTTGGTATCCTTATCATTTTTTTCCCAGTATATTAAGAAGTCTAAAATCATTTTAAAAATAACTATTTTTTTACACAATTTATTTTTAATTGAAAAAAATAGGGGAAAAACATGAAGTGTAAGTGCAGGTTTAAAATGTTACATTAATTTTCTCATTAGAGCTAGCGAGACCGTATCGGTAGATACCAATAGCTTGTATGTACAACAAGCTATGAATTGTCCATAAAGTCTCGCTGCTTTTTCCCTATATTTTTATAAATTGAAAAGAAAATTCTTATTCAAACAAATTTTTTTAACAGTATTTATTTTTTCCAAATGATTTTACACATCTTTAAAGTACTGGAAAAAATTGATACTGAAATCAACCAAATAGTTCAATATTTACAACATTTGTGATACTTACTTAAAAATGTAGGTTTTTATAGTAAGTATAGACAGTTAAATAAATTGTATTTTAAAAACTAAATGTCGTATCGTAATGTTTTTATATATTCAATAAATTTTCATGAAATTATAGACAAAATATTATAAAAAAACTAGGGCAATTTTAATGATGAACGATGTCGATGTTTTTGGACTTTTTCGTCGATGCATCGGCGATGTATCGCTTTTCAAAACATCGATGCTAACAT